>NC_086449.1:4815474-5115474 GCF_028390025.1 Pseudophryne corroboree | reverse complement strand
GTGTCGTCAAGTATACTATGCATCCTTACCTGTGCTGCATTTTAGTTGTGCGCAGTATATAGTAGGAGGACAGTGCAGAATTTTGCTGTGACCACAAGTATATATATAGCAGTATGGTACAGTAGTCCACTGCTCTACCTCTGTGTCGTCAAATATACTATGCATCCATACCTGTGCTGCATTTTAGTTGTGCGCAGTATATAGTAGGAGGACAGTGCATAATTTTGCTGTGACCACCAGTATATATATAGCAGTACGGTACAGTAGTCCATTGCTCTACCTCTGTGTCGTCAAGTATACTATGCATCCATACCTGTGCTGCATTGTAGTTGTGCGCAGTATATAGTAAGAGGACAGTGCAGAATTTTGCTGTGACCACCAGTATATATATAGCAGTACGGTACAGTAGTCCATTGCTCTACCTCTGTGTCGTCAAGTATACTATGCATCCATACCTGTGCTGCATTGTAGTTGTGAGCAGTTTATAGTAGGAGGACAGTGCAGAATTTTGCTGTGACCACCAGTATATATATAGCAGTACGGTACAGTAGTCCACTGCTCTACCTCTGTGTCGTCAAGTATACTATGCATCCATACCTGTGCTGCATTTTAGTTGTGCACAGTATATAGTAGGAGGACAGTGCAGAATTTTGCTGTGACCACCAGTATATATATATAGCAGTACGGTACAGTAGTCCACTACTCTACATCTGTGTCGTCAAGTATACTATGCATCCATACCTGTGCTGCATTTTAGTTGTGCGCAGTATATAGTATGAGGACAGTGCTGAATTTTGCTGTGACCACCAGTATATATATAGCAGTACAGTACAGTAGTCCATTGCTCTTCCTCTGTGTCGTCAAGTATACTAGGCATCCATACCTGTGCTGCATTTTAGTTGTGCGCAGTATATAGTAGGAGGACAGTGCAGAATTTTGCTGTGACCACAAGTATATATAGCAGTATGGTACAGTAGTCCATTGCTCTACCTCTGTGTCGTCAAGTATACTATGCATCCATACCTGTGCTGCATTTTAGTTGTGCGCAGTATATAGTAGGAGGACAGTGCATAATTTTGCTGTGACCACCAGTATATATATAGCAGTACGGTACAGTAGTCCATTGCTCTACCTCTGTGTCGTCAAGTATACTATGCATCCATACCTGTGCTGCATTATAGTTGTGCGCAGTATATAGTAGGAGGACAGTGCAGAATTTTGCTGTGACCACCAGTATATATATAGCAGTACGGTACAGTAGTCCACTGCTCTACCTCTGTGTTGTCAAGTATACTATGCATCCATACCTGTGCTGCATTTTAGTTGTGCGCAGTATATAGTAGGAGGACAGTGCAGAATTTTGCTGTGACCACCAGTATATATATAGCAGTACGGTACAGTAGTCTACTACTCTACACCTGTGTCGTCAAGTACGCTGTGCATCCATACCTGTGCTGCATTTTAGTTGTGCGCAGTATATAGTATGAGGACAGTGCTGAATTTTGCTGTGACCACCAGTATATATATAGCAGTACAGTACAGTAGTCCATTGCTCTTCCTCGGTGTCGTCAAATATACTATGCATCCATACCTGTGCTGCATTTTAGTTGTGCGCAGTATATTGTAGGAGGACAGTGCATAATTTTGCTGTGACCACCAGTATATATATAGCAGTACGGTACAGTAGTCCATTGCTCTACCTCTGTGTCGTCAAGTATACTATGCATCCATACCTGTGCTGCATTGTAGTTGTGCACAGTATATAGTAAGAGGACAGTGCAGAATTTTGCTGTGACCACCAGTATATATATAGCAGTACGGTACAGTAGTCCATTGCTCTACCTCTGTGTCGTCAAGTATACTATGCATCCATACCTGTGCTGCATTGTAGTTGTGAGCAGTTTATAGTAGGAGGACAGTGCAGAATTTTGCTGTGACCACCAGTATATATATAGCAGTACGGTACAGTAGTCCACTGCTCTACCTCCGTGTCGTCAAGTATACTATGCATCCATACCTGTGCTGCATTTTAGTTGTGCACAGTATATAGTAGGAGGACAGTGCAGAATTTTGCTGTGACCACCAGTATATATATATATAGCAGTACGGTACAGTAGTCCACTACTCTACATCTGTGTCGTCAAGTATACTATGCATCCATACCTGTGCTGCATTTTAGTTGTGCGCAGTATATAGTATGAGGACAGTGCTGAATTTTGCTGTGACCACCAGTATATATATAGCAGTACAGTACAGTAGTCCATTGCTCTTCCTCTGTGTCGTCAAGTATACTAGGCATCCATACCTGTGCTGCATTTTAGTTGTGCGCAGTATATAGTAGGAGGACAGTGCAGAATTTTGCTGTGACCACAAGTATATATAGCAGTATGGTACAGTAGTCCATTGCTCTACCTCTGTGTCGTCAAGTATACTATGCATCCATACCTGTGCTGCATTTTAGTTGTGCGCAGTATATAGTAGGAGGACAGTGCATAATTTTGCTGTGACCACCAGTATATATATAGCAGTACGGTACAGTAGTCCATTGCTCTACCTCTGTGTCGTCAAGTATACTATGCATCCATACCTGTGCTGCATTGTAGTTGTGCGCAGTATATAGTAGGAGGACAGTGCAGAATTTTGCTGTGACCACCAGTATATATATAGCAGTACGGTACAGTAGTCCACTGCTCTACCTCTGTGTTGTCAAGTATACTATGCATCCATACCTGTGCTGCATTTTAGTTGTGCGCAGTATATAGTAGGAGGACAGTGCAGAATTTTGCTGTGACCACCAGTATATATATAGCAGTACGGTACAGTAGTCTACTACTCTACACCTGTGTCGTCAAGTACACTATGCATCCATACCTGTGCTGCATTTTAGTTGTGCGCAGTATATAGTATGAGGACAGTGCTGAATTTTGCTGTGACCACCAGTATATATATAGCAGTACAGTACAGTAGTCCATTGCTCTTCCTCGGTGTCGTCAAGTATACTATGCATCCATACCTGTGCTGCATTTTAGTTGTGCGCAGTATATAGTAGGAGGACAGTGCAGAATTTTGCTGTGACCACAAGTATATAAAGCAGTATGGTACAGTAGTCCACTGCTCTACCTCTGTGTCGTCAAGTATACTATGCATCCATACCTGTGCTGCATTTTAGTTGTGCGCAGTATATAGTAGGAGGACAGTGCAGAATTTTGCTGTGACCACCAGTATATATATAGCAGTACGGTACAGTAGTCCATTGCTCTACCTCTGTGTCGTCAAGTATACTATGCATCCATACCTGTGCTGCATTGTAGTTGTGCGCAGTACATAGTAGGAGGAAAGTGCAGAATTTTGCTGTGACCACCAGTATATATATATAGCAGTACGGTACAGTAGTCCACTGCTCTACCTCTGTGTCGTCAAGTATACTATGCATCCATACCTGTGCTGCATTTTAGTTGTGCGCAGTATAAAGTAGGAGGACAGTGCAGAATTTTGCTGTGACCACAAGTATATATATAGCAGTACGGTACAGTAGTCCATTGCTCTACCTCTGTGTCATCATGTATACTATGCATCCATATCTGTGCTGCATTGTAGTTGTGCGCAGTATATAGTAGGAGGACAGTGCAGAATTTTGCTGTGACCACCAGTATATATATATAGCAGTACGGTATAGTAGTCCACTGCTCTACCTCTGTGTCGTCAAGTATACTATGCATCCATACCTGTGCTGCATTGTAGTTGTGCGCAGTATATAGTAGGAGGACAGTGCAGAATTTTGCTGTGACCACCAGTATATATATAGCAGTACGGTACAGCAGTCCACTACTCTACATCTGTGTCGTCAAGTATACTATGCATCCATACCTGTGCTGCATTTTAGTTGTGCGTAATATATAGTATGAGGACAGTGCTGAATTTTGCTGTGACCACCAGTATATATATAGCAGTACAGTACAGTAGTCCATTGCTCTTCCTCTGTGTCATCAAGTATACTAGGCATCCATACCTGTGCTGCATTTTAGTTGTGCGCAGTATATAGTAGGAGGACAGTGCAGAATTTTGCTGTGACCACAAGTATATATAGCAGTATGGTACAGTAGAATACTGCTCTACCTCTGTGTCGTCAAGTATACTATGCATCCATACCTGTGCTGCATTTTAGTTGTGCGCAGTATATAGTAGGAGGGGACAGTGCAGAATTTTGCTGTGACCACCAGTATATATATAGTAGTACGGTACAGTAGTCCATTGCTCTACCTCTGTGTCGTCAAGTATACTATGCAGCCATACCTGTGCTGCGTTTTAGTTGTGCGCAGTACATAGTAGGAGGAAAGTGCAGAATTTTGCTGTGACCACCAGTATATATATATAGCAGTACGGTACAGTAGTCCACTGCTCTACCTCTGTGTCGTCAAGTATACTATGCATCCTTACCTGTGCTGCATTTTAGTTGTGCGCAGTATATAGTAGGAGGACAGTGCAGAATTTTGCTGTGACCACAAGTATATATAGCAGTATGGTACAGTAGTCCACTGCTCTACCTCTGTGTCGTCAAATATACTATGCATCCATACCTGTGCTGCATTTTAGTTGTGCGCAGTATATAGTAGGAGGACAGTGCATAATTTTGCTGTGACCACCAGTATATATATAGCAGTACGGTACAGTAGTCCATTGCTCTACCTCTGTGTCATCAAGTATACTTTGCATCCATACCTGTGCTGCATTGTAGTTGTGCGCAGTATATAGTAGGAGGACAGTGCAGAATTTTGCTGTGACCACCAGTATATATATAGCAGTACGGTACAGTAGTCCACTGCTCTACCTCTGTGTCGTCAAGTATACTATGCATCCATACCTGTGCTGCATTTTAGTTGTGCGCAGTATATAGTAGGAGGACAGTGCAGAATTTTGCTGTGACCACCAGTATATATATAGCAGTACGGTACAGTAGTCTACTACTCTACATCTGTGTCGTCAAGTACACTATGCATCCATACCTGTGCTGCATTTTAGTTGTGCGCAGTATATAGTATGAGGACAGTGCTGAATTTTGCTGTGACCACCAGTATATATATAGCAGTACAGTACAGTAGTCCATTGCTCTTCCTCTGTGTCGTCAAGTATACTATGCATCCATACCTGTGCTGCATTTTAGTTGTGCGCAGTATATAGTAGGAGGACAGTGCAGAATTTTGCTGTGACCACAAGTATATAAAGCAGTATGGTACAGTAGTCCACTGCTCTACCTCTGTGTCGTCAAGTATACTATGCATCCATACCTGTGCTGCATTTTAGTTGTTCGCAGTATATAGTAGGAGGACAGTGCAGAATTTTGCTGTGACCACCAGTATATATATAGCAGTACGGTACAGTAGTCCATTGCTCTACCTCTGTGTCATCAAGTATACTATGCATCCATACCTGTGCTGCATTGTAGTTGTGCGCAGTATTTAGTAGGAGGACAGTGCAGAATTTTGCTGTGACCACCAGTATATATATAGCAGTACGGTACAGTAGTCCACTGCTCTACCTCTGTGTCGTCAAGTATACTATGCATCCATACCTGTGCTGCATTTTAGTTGTGCGCAGTATATAGTAGGAGGACAGTGCAGAATTTTGCTGTGACCACCAGTATATATATAGCAGTACGGTACAGTAGTCTACTACTCTACATCTGTGTCGTCAAGTACACTATGCATCCATACCTGTGCTGCATTTTAGTTGTGCGCAGTATATAGTATGAGGACAGTGCAGAATTTTGCTGTGACCACCAGTATATATATAGCAGTACAGTACAGTAGTCCATTGCTCTTCCTCTGTGTCGTCAAGTATACTATGCATCCATACCTGTGCTGCATTTTAGTTGTGCGCAGTATATAGTAGGAGGACAGTGCAGAATTTTGCTGTGACCACAAGTATATAAAGCAGTATGGTACAGTAGTCCACTGCTCTACCTCTGTGTCGTCAAGTATACTATGCATCCATACCTGTGCTGCATTTTAGTTGTTCGCAGTATATAGTAGGAGGACAGTGCAGAATTTTGCTGTGACCACCAGTATATATATAGCAGTACGGTACAGTAGTCCATTGCTCTACCTCTGTGTCATCAAGTATACTATGCATCCATACCTGTGCTGCATTGTAGTTGTGCGCAGTATTTAGTAGGAGGACAGTGCAGAATTTTGCTGTGACCACCAGTATATATATAGCAGTACGGTACAGTAGTCCACTGCTCTACCTCTGTGTCGTCAAGTATACTATGCATCCATACCTGTGCTGCATTGAAGTTGGGCGCAGTATATAGTAGGAGGACAGTGCAGAATTTTGCTGTGACCACCAGTATATATATAGCAGTACGGTACAGTAGTCCACTACTCTACATCTGTGTCGTCAAGTATACTATGCATCCATACCTGTGCTGCATTTTAGTTGTGCGCAGTATATAGTATGAGGACAGTGCTGAATTTTGCTGTGACCACCAGTATATATATAGCAGTACAGTACAGTAGTCCATTGCTCTTCCTCTGTGTCGTCAAGTATACTAGGCATCCATACCTGTGCTGCATTTTAGTTGTGCGCAGTATATAGTAGGAGGACAGTGCAGAATTTTGCTGTGACCACAAGTATATATAGCAGTATGGTACAGTAGAATACTGCTCTACCTCTGTGTCGTCAAGTATACTATGCATCCATACCTGTGCTGCATTGTAGTTGTGCGCAGTACATAGTAGGAGGACAGTGCAGAATTTTGCTGTGACCACCAGTATATATATAGCAGTACGGTACAGTAGTCCACTGCTCTACCTCTGTGTCGTCAAGTATACTATGCATCCATACCTGTGCTGCATTTTAGTTGTGCGCAGTATATAGTAGGAGGACAGTGCAGAATTTTGCTGTGACCACAAGTATATAAAGCAGTATGGTACAGTAGTCCACTGCTCTACCTCTGTGTCGTCAAGTATACTATGCATCCATACCTGTGCTGCATTTTAGTTGTTCGCAGTATATAGTAGGAGGACAGTGCAGAATTTTGCTGTGACCACCAGTATATATATAGCAGTACGGTACAGTAGTCCACTGCTCTACCTCTGTGTCGTCAAGTATACTATGCATCCATACCTGTGCTGCATTGAAGTTGGGCGCAGTATATAGTAGGAGGACAGTGCAGAATTTTGCTGTGACCACCAGTATATATATAGCAGTACGGTACAGTAGTCCACTACTCTACATCTGTGTCGTCAAGTATACTATGCATCCATACCTGTGCTGCATTTTAGTTGTGCGCAGTATATAGTATGAGGACAGTGCTGAATTTTGCTGTGACCACCAGTATATATATAGCAGTACAGTACAGTAGTCCATTGCTCTTCCTCTGTGTCGTCAAGTATACTAGGCATCCATACCTGTGCTGCATTTTAGTTGTGCGCAGTATATAGTAGGAGGACAGTGCAGAATTTTGCTGTGACCACAAGTATATATAGCAGTATGGTACAGTAGAATACTGCTCTACCTCTGTGTCGTCAAGTATACTATGCATCCATACCTGTGCTGCATTGTAGTTGTGCGCAGTACATAGTAGGAGGACAGTGCAGAATTTTACTGTGACCACCAGTATATATATAGCAGTACGGTACAGTAGTCCACTGGTCTACCTCTGTGTCGTCAAGTATACTATGCATCCATACCTGTGCTGCATTTTAGTTGTGCGCAGTATATAGTAGGAGGTTACAGTGCAGAATTTTGCTGTGACCACCAGTATATATATAGTAGTACGGTACAGTAGTCCATTGCTCTACCTCTGTGTCGTCAAGTATACTATGCAGCCATACCTGTGCTGCGTTTTAGTTGTGCGCAGTATATAGTAGGAGGAAAGTGCAGAATTTTGCTGTGACCACCAGTATATATATATAGCAGTACGGTACAGTAGTCCACTGCTCTACCTCTGTGTCGTCAAGTATACTATGCATCCTTACCTGTGCTGCATTTTAGTTGTGCGCAGTATATAGTAGGAGGACAGTGCAGAATTTTGCTGTGACCACAAGTATATATAGCAGTATGGTACAGTAGTCCACTGCTCTACCTCTGTGTCGTCAAATATACTATGCATCCATACCTGTGCTGCATTTTAGTTGTGCGCAGTATATAGTAGGAGGACAGTGCATAATTTTGCTGTGACCACCAGTATATATATAGCAGTACGGTACAGTAGTCCATTGCTCTACCTCTGTGTCGTCAAGTATACTTTGCATCCATACCTGTGCTGCATTGTAGTTGTGCGCAGTATATAGTAGGAGGACAGTGCAGAATTTTGCTGTGACCACCAGTATATATATAGCAGTACGGTACAGTAGTCCACTGCTCTACCTCTGTGTCGTCAAGTATACTATGCATCCATACCTGTGCTGCATTTTAGTTGTGCGCAGTATATAGTAGGAGGACAGTGCAGAATTTTGCTGTGACCACCAGTATATATATAGCAGTACGGTACAGTAGTCTACTACTCTACATCTGTGTCGTCAAGTACACTATGCATCCATACCTGTGCTGCATTTTAGTTGTGCGCAGTATATAGTATGAGGACAGTGCTGAATTTTGCTGTGACCACCAGTATATATATAGCAGTACAGTACAGTAGTCCATTGCTCTTCCTCTGTGTCGTCAAGTATACTATGCATCCATACCTGTGCTGCATTTTAGTTGTGCGCAGTATATAGTAGGAGGACAGTGCAGAATTTTGCTGTGACCACAAGTATATAAAGCAGTATGGTACAGTAGTCCACTGCTCTACCTCTGTGTCGTCAAGTATACTATGCATCCATACCTGTGCTGCATTTTAGTTGTTCGCAGTATATAGTAGGAGGACAGTGCAGAATTTTGCTGTGACCACCAGTATATATATAGCAGTACGGTACAGTAGTCCATTGCTCTACCTCTGTGTCATCAAGTATACTATGCATCCATACCTGTGCTGCATTGTAGTTGTGCGCAGTATTTAGTAGGAGGACAGTGCAGAATTTTGCTGTGACCACCAGTATATATATAGCAGTACGGTACAGTAGTCCACTGCTCTACCTCTGTGTCGTCAAGTATACTATGCATCCATACCTGTGCTGCATTTTAGTTGTGCGCAGTATATAGTAGGAGGACAGTGCAGAATTTTGCTGTGACCACCAGTATATATATAGCAGTACGGTACAGTAGTCTACTACTCTACATCTGTGTCGTCAAGTACACTATGCATCAATACCTGTGCTGCATTTTAGTTGTGCGCAGTATATAGTATGAGGACAGTGCAGAATTTTGCTGTGACCACCAGTATATATATAGCAGTACAGTACAGTAGTCCATTGCTCTTCCTCTGTGTCGTCAAGTATACTATGCATCCATACCTGTGCTGCATTTTAGTTGTGCGCAGTATATAGTAGGAGGACAGTGCAGAATTTTGCTGTGACCACAAGTATATAAAGCAGTATGGTACAGTAGTCCACTGCTCTACCTCTGTGTCGTCAAGTATACTATGCATCCATACCTGTGCTGCATTTTAGTTGTTCGCAGTATATAGTAGGAGGACAGTGCAGAATTTTGCTGTGACCACCAGTATATATATAGCAGTACGGTACAGTAGTCCATTACTCTACCTCTGTGTCATCAAGTATACTATGCATCCATACCTGTGCTGCATTGTAGTTGTGCGCAGTATTTAGTAGGAGGACAGTGCAGAATTTTGCTGTGACCACCAGTATATATATAGCAGTACGGTACAGTAGTCCACTGCTCTACCTCTGTGTCGTCAAGTATACTATGCATCCATACCTGTGCTGCATTGAAGTTGGGCGCAGTATATAGTAGGAGGACAGTGCAGAATTTTGCTGTGACCACCAGTATATATATAGCAGTACGGTACAGTAGTCCACTACTCTACATCTGTGTCGTCAAGTATACTATGCATCCATACCTGTGCTGCATTTTAGTTGTGCGCAGTATATAGTATGAGGACAGTGCTGAATTTTGCTGTGACCACCAGTATATATATAGCAGTACAGTACAGTAGTCCATTGCTCTTCCTCTGTGTCGTCAAGTATACTAGGCATCCATACCTGTGCTGCATTTTAGTTGTGCGCAGTATATAGTAGGAGGACAGTGCAGAATTTTGCTGTGACCACAAGTATATATAGCAGTATGGTACAGTAGAATACTGCTCTACCTCTGTGTCGTCAAGTATACTATGCATCCATACCTGTGCTGCATTGTAGTTGTGCGCAGTACATAGTAGGAGGACAGTGCAGAATTTTGCTGTGACCACCAGTATATATATAGCAGTACGGTACAGTAGTCCACTGCTCTACCTCTGTGTCGTCAAGTATACTATGCATCCATACCTGTGCTGCATTTTAGTTGTGCGCAGTATATAGTAGGAGGACAGTGCAGAATTTTGCTGTGACCACCAGTATATATATAGCAGTAGGGTACAGTAGTCTACTACTCTACATCTGTGTCGTCAAGTACACTATGCATCCATACCTGTGCTGCATTTTAGTTGTGCGCAGTATATAGTATGAGGACAGTGCTGAATTTTGCTGTGACCACCAGTATATATATAGCAGTATAGTACAGTAGTCCATTGCTCTTCCTCTGTGTCGTCAAGTATACTATGCATCCATACCTGTGCTGCATTTTAGTTGTGCGCAGTATATAGTAGGAGGACAGTGCAGAATTTTGCTGTGACCACAAGTATATAAAGCAGTATGGTACAGTAGTCCACTGCTCTACCTCTGTGTCGTCAAGTATACTATGCATCCATACCTGTGCTGCATTTTAGTTGTTCGCAGTATATAGTAGGAGGACAGTGCAGAATTTTGCTGTGACCACCAGTATATATATAGCAGTACGGTACAGTAGTCCATTGCTCTACCTCTGTGTCATCAAGTATACTATGCATCCATACCTGTGCTGCATTGTAGTTGTGCGCAGTATTTAGTAGGAGGACAGTGCAGAATTTTGCTGTGACCACCAGTATATATATAGCAGTACGGTACAGTAGTCCACTGCTCTACCTCTGTGTCGTCAAGTATACTATGCATCCATACCTGTGCTGCATTTTAGTTGTGCGCAGTATATAGTAGGAGGACAGTGCAGAATTTTGCTGTGACCACCAGTATATATATAGCAGTACGGTACAGTAGTCTACTACTCTACATCTGTGTCGTCAAGTACACTATGCATCCATACCTGTGCTGCATTTTAGTTGTGCGCAGTATATAGTATGAGGACAGTGCAGAATTTTGCTGTGACCACCAGTTTATATATAGCAGTACAGTACAGTAGTCCATTGCTCTTCCTCTGTGTCGTCAAGTATACTATGCATCCATACCTGTGCTGCATTTTAGTTGTGCGCAGTATATAGTAGGAGGACAGTGCAGAATTTTGCTGTGACCACAAGTATATAAAGCAGTATGGTACAGTAGTCCACTGCTCTACCTCTGTGTCGTCAAGTATACTATGCATCCATACCTGTGCTGCATTTTAATTGTTCGCAGTATATAGTAGGAGGACAGTGCAGAATTTTGCTGTGACCACCAGTATATATATAGCAGTACGGTACAGTAGTCCATTGCTCTACCTCTGTGTCATCAAGTATACTATGCATCCATACCTGTGCTGCATTGTAGTTGTGCGCAGTATTTAGTAGGAGGACAGTGCAGAATTTTGCTGTGACCACCAGTATATATGTAGCAGTACGGTACAGTAGTCCACTGCTCTACCTCTGTGTCGTCAAGTATACTATGCATCCATACCTGTGCTGCATTGAAGTTGGGCGCAGTATATAGTAGGAGGACAGTGCAGAATTTTGCTGTGACCACCAGTATATATATAGCAGTACGGTACAGTAGTCCACTACTCTACATCTGTGTCGTCAAGTATACTATGCATCCATACCTGTGCTGCATTTTAGTTGTGCGCAGTATATAGTATGAGGACAGTGCTGAATTTTGCTGTGACCACCAGTATATATATAGCAGTACAGTACAGTAGTCCATTGCTCTTCCTCTGTGTCGTCATGTATACTAGGCATCCATACCTGTGCTGCATTTTAGTTGTGCGCAGTATATAGTAGGAGGACAGTGCAGAATTTTGCTGTGACCACAAGTATATATAGCAGTATGGTACAGTAGAATACTGCTCTACCTCTGTGTCGTCAAGTATACTATGCATCCATACCTGTGCTGCATTGTAGTTGTGCGCAGTACATAGTAGGAGGACAGTGCAGAATTTTACTGTGACCACCAGTATATATATAGCAGTACGGTACAGTAGTCCACTGGTCTACCTCTGTGTCGTCAAGTATACTATGCATCCATACCTGTGCTGCATTTTAGTTGTGCGCAGTACATTGTAGGAGGACAGTGCAGAATTTTGCTGTGACCACCAGTATATATATAGCAGTACAGTACAGTAGTCCATTGCTCTTCCTCTGTGTCGTCAAGTATACTATGCATCCATACCTGTGCTGCATTTTAGTTGTGCGCAGTATATAGTAGGAGGACAGTGCAGAATTTTGCTGTGACCACAAGTATATAAAGCAGTATGGTACAGTAGTCCACTGCTCTACCTCTGTGTCGTCAAGTATACTAAGCATCCATACCTGTGCTGCATTTTAGTTGTTCGCAGTATATAGTAGGAGGACAGTGCAGAATTTTGCTGTGACCACCAGTATATATATAGCAGTACAGTACAGTAGTCCATTGCTCTTCCTCTGTGTCATCAAGTATACTAGGCATCCATACCTGTGCTGCATTTTAGTTGTGCGCAGTATATAGTAGGAGGACAGTGCAGAATTTTGCTGTGACCACAAGTATATATAGCAGTATGGTACAGTAGAATACTGCTCTACCTCTGTGTCGTCAAGTATACTATGCATCCATACCTGTGCTGCATTTTAGTTGTGCGCAGTATATAGTAGGAGGGGACAGTGCAGAATTTTGCTGTGACCACCAGTATATATATAGCAGTACGGTACAGTAGTCCATTGCTCTACCTCAGTGTCGTCAAGTATACTATGCATCCATACCTGTGCTGCGTTTTAGTTGTGCGCAGTACATAGTAGGAGGAAAGTGCAGAATTTTGCTGTGACCACCAGTATATATATATATATAGCAGTACGGTACAGTAGTCCACTGCTCTACCTCTGTGTCGTCAAGTATACTATGCATCCTTACCTGTGCTGCATTTTAGTTGTGCGCAGTATATAGTAGGAGGACAGTGCAGAATTTTGCTGTGACCACAAGTATATATAGCAGTATGGTACAGTAGTCCACTGCTCTACCTCTGTGTCGTCAAATATACTATGCATCCATACCTGTGCTGCATTTTAGTTGTGCGCAGTATATAGTAGGAGGACAGTGCATAATTTTGCTGTGACCACCAGTATATATATAGCAGTACGGTACAGTAGTCCATTGCTCTACCTCTGTGTCGTCAAGTATACTATGCATCCATACCTGTGCTGCATTGTAGTTGTGCGCAGTATATAGTAGGAGGACAGTGCAGAATTTTGCTGTGACCACCAGTATATATATAGCAGTACGGTACAGTAGTCCACTGCTCTACCTCTGTGTCGTCAAGTATACTATGCATCCATACCTGTGCTGCATTTTAGTTGTGCGCAGTATATAGTAGGAGGACAGTGCAGAATTTTGCTGTGACCACCAGTATATAAATAGCAGTACGGTACAGTAGTCTACTACTCTACATCTGTGTCGTCAAGTACACTATGCATCCATACCTGTGCTGCATTTTAGTTGTGCGCAGTATATAGTATGAGGACAGTGCTGAATTTTGCTGTGACCACCAGTATATATATATAGCAGTACAGTACAGTAGTCCATTGCTCTTCCTCTGTGTCGTCAAGTATACTATGCATCCATACCTGTGCTGCATTTTAGTTGTGCGCAGTATATAGTAGGAGGACAGTGCAGAATTTTGCTGTGACCACAAGTATATAAAGCAGTATGGTACAGTAGTCCACTGCTCTACCTCTGTGTCGTCAAGTATACTATGCATCCATACCTGTGCTGCATTTTAGTTGTTCGCAGTATATAGTAGGAGGACAGTGCAGAATTTTGCTGTGACCACCAGTATATATATAGCAGTACGGTACAGTAGTCCATTGCTCTACCTCTGTGTCATCAAGTATACTATGCATCCATACCTGTGCTGCATTGTAGTTGTGCGCAGTATTTAGTAGGAGGACAGTGCAGAATTTTGCTGTGACCACCAGTATATATATAGCAGTACGGTACAGTAGTCCACTGCTCTACCTCTGTGTCGTCAAGTATACTATGCATCCATACCTGTGCTGCATTTTAGTTGTGCGCAGTATATAGTAGGAGGACAGTGCAGAATTTTGCTGTGACCACCAGTATATATATAGCAGTACGGTACAGTAGTCTACTACTCTACATCTGTGTCGTCAAGTACACTATGCATCCATACCTGTGCTGCATTTTAGTTGTGCGCAGTATATAGTATGAGGACAGTGCAGAATTTTGCTGTGACCACCAGTATATATATAGCAGTACAGTACAGTAGTCCATTGCTCTTCCTCTGTGTCGTCAAGTATACTATGCATCCATACCTGTGCTGCATTTTAGTTGTGCGCAGTATATAGTAGGAGGACAGTGCAGAATTTTGCTGTGACCACAAGTATATAAAGCAGTATGGTACAGTAGTACACTGCTCTACCTCTGTGTCGTCAAGTATACTATGCATCCATACCTGTGCTGCATTTTAGTTTTTCGCAGTATATAGTAGGAGGACAGTGCAGAATTTTGCTGTGACCACCAGTATATATATAGCAGTACGGTACAGTAGTCCATTGCTCTACCTCTGTGTCATCAAGTATACTATGCATCCATACCTGTGCTGCATTGTAGTTGTGCGCAGTATTTAGTAGGAGGACAGTGCAGAATTTTGCTGTGACCACCAGTATATATATAGCAGTACGGTACAGTAGTCCACTGCTCTACCTCTGTGTCGTCAAGTATACTATGCATCCATACCTGTGCTGCATTGAAGTTGGGCGCAGTATATAGTAGGAGGACAGTGCAGAATTTTGCTGTGACCACCAGTATATATATAGCAGTACGGTACAGTAGTCCACTACTCTACATCTGTGTCGTCAAGTATACTATGCATCCATACCTGTGCTGCATTTTAGTTGTGCGCAGTATATAGTATGAGGACAGTGCTGAATTTTGCTGTGACCACCAGTATATATATAGCAGTACAGTACAGTAGTCCACTGCTCTTCCTCTGTGTCGTCAAGTATACTAGGCATCCATACCTGTGCTGCATTTTAGTTGTGCGCAGTATATAGTAGGAGGACAGTGCAGAATTTTGCTGTGACCACAAGTATATATAGCAGTATGGTACAGTAGAATACTGCTCTACCTCTGTGTCGTCAAGTATACTATGCATCCATACCTGTGCTGCATTGTAGTTGTGCGCAGTACATAGTAGGAGGACAGTGCAGAATTTTGCTGTGACCACCAGTATATATATAGCAGTACGGTACAGTAGTCCACTGCTCTACCTCTGTATCGTCAAGTATACTATGCATCCATACCTGTGCTGCATTTTAGTTGTGCGCAGTATATAGTAGGAGGACAGTGCAGAATTTTGCTGTGACCACCAGTATATATATAGCAGTACGGTACAGTAGTCTACTACTCTACATCTGTGTCGTCAAGTACACTATGCATCCATACCTGTGCTGCATTTTAGTTGTGCGCAGTATATAGTATGAGGACAGTGCTGAATTTTGCTGTGACCACCAGTATATATATAGCAGTACAGTACAGTAGTCCATTGCTCTTCCTCTGTGTCGTCAAGTATACTATGCATCCATACCTGTGCTGCATTTTAGTTGTGCGCAGTATATAGTAGGAGGACAGTGCAGAATTTTGCTGTGACCACAAGTATATAAAGCAGTATGGTACAGTAGTCCACTGCTCTACCTCTGTGTCGTCAAGTATACTATGCATCCATACCTGTGCTGCATTTTAGTTGTTCGCAGTATATAGTAGGAGGACAGTGCAGAATTTTGCTGTGACCACCAGTATATATATAGCAGTACGGTACAGTAGTCCATTGCTCTACCTCTGTGTCATCAAGTATACTATGCATCCATACCTGTGCTGCATTGTAGTTGTGCGCAGTATTTAGTAGGAGGACAGTGCAGAATTTTGCTGTGACCACCTGTATATATATATAGCAGTACGGTACAGTAGTCCACTGCTCTACCTCTGTGTCGTCAAGTATACTATGCATCCATACCTGTGCTGCATTTTAGTTGTGCGCAGTATATAGTAGGAGGACAGTGCAGAATTTTGCTGTGACCACCAGTATATATATAGCAGTACGGTACAGTAGTCTACTACTCTACATCTGTGTCGTCAAGTACACTATGCATCCATACCTGTGCTGCATTTTAGTTGTGCGCAGTATATAGTATGAGGACAGTGCAGAATTTTGCTGTGACCACCAGTATATATATAGCAGTACAGTACAGTAGTCCATTGCTCTTCCTCTGTGTCGTCAAGTATACTATGCATCCATACCTGTGCTGCATTGTAGTTGTGCGCAGTATATAGTAGGAGGACAGTGCAGAATTTTGCTGTGACCACCAGTATATATATAGCAGTACGGTACAGTAGTCCATTGCTCTTCCTCTGTGTCGTCAAGTATACTAGGCATCCATACCTGTGCTGCATTTTAGTTGTGCGCAGTATATAGTAGGAGGACAGTGCAGAATTTTGCTGTGACCACAAGTATATATAGCAGTATGGTACAGTAGAATACTGCTCTACCTCTGTGTCGTCAAGTATACTATGCATCCATACCTGTGCTGCATTGTAGTTGTGCGCAGTACATAGTAGGAGGACAGTGCAGAATTTTGCTGTGACCACCAGTATATATATAGCAGTACGGTACAGTAGTCCACTGCTCTACCTCTGTGTCGTCAAGTATACTATGCATCCATACCTGTGCTGCATTTTAGTTGTGCGCAGTATATAGTAGGAGGACAGTGCAGAATTTTGCTGTGACCACCAGTATATATATAGCAGTAGGGTACAGTAGTCTACTACTCTACATCTGTGTCGTCAAGTACACTATGCATCCATACCTGTGCTGCATTTTAGTTGTGCGCAGTATATAGTATGAGGACAGTGCTGAATTTTGCTGTGACCACCAGTATATATATAGCAGTACAGTACAGTAGTCCATTGCTCTTCCTCTGTGTCGTCAAGTATACTATGCATCCATACCTGTGCTGCATTTTAGTTGTGCGCAGTATATAGTAGGAGGACAGTGCAGAATTTTGCTGTGACCACAAGTATATAAAGCAGTATGGTACAGTAGTCCACTGCTCTACCTCTGTGTCGTCAAGTATACTATGCATCCATACCTGTGCTGCATTTTAGTTGTTCGCAGTATATAGTAGGAGGACAGTGCAGAATTTTGCTGTGACCACCAGTATATATATAGCAGTACGGTACAGTAGTCCACTGCTCTACCTCTGTGTCGTCAAGTATACTATGCATCCATACCTGTGCTGCATTGAAGTTGGGCGCAGTATATAGTAGGAGGACAGTGCAGAATTTTGCTGTGACCACCAGTATATATATAGCAGTACGGTACAGTAGTCCACTACTCTACATCTGTGTCGTCAAGTATACTATGCATCCATACCTGTGCTGCATTTTAGTTGTGCGCAGTATATAGTATGAGGACAGTGCTGAATTTTGCTGTGACCACCAGTATATATATAGCAGTACAGTACAGTAGTCCATTGCTCTTCCTCTGTGTCGTCAAGTATACTAGGCATCCATACCTGTGCTGCATTTTAGTTGTGCGCAGTATATAGTAGGAGGACAGTGCAGAATTTTGCTGTGACCACAAGTATATATAGCAGTATGGTACAGTAGAATACTGCTCTACCTCTGTGTCGTCAAGTATACTATGCATCCATACCTGTGCTGCATTGTAGTTGTGCGCAGTACATAGTAGGAGGACAGTGCAGAATTTTACTGTGACCACCAGTATATATATAGCAGTACGGTACAGTAGTCCACTGGTCTACCTCTGTGTCGTCAAGTATACTATGCATCCATACCTGTGCTGCATTTTAGTTGTGCGCAGTATATAGTAGGAGGGGACAGTGCAGAATTTTGCTGTGACCACCAGTATATATATAGTAGTACGGTACAGTAGTCCATTGCTCTACCTCTGTGTCGTCAAGTATACTATGCAGCCATACCTGTGCTGCGTTTTAGTTGTGCGCAGTATATAGTAGGAGGAAAGTGCAGAATTTTGCTGTGACCACCAGTATATATATATAGCAGTACGGTACAGTAGTCCACTGCTCTACCTCTGTGTCGTCAAGTATACTATGCATCCTTACCTGTGCTGCATTTTAGTTGTGCGCAGTATATAGTAGGAGGACAGTGCAGAATTTTG
The DNA here is from genome assembly GCF_028390025.1 of Pseudophryne corroboree. Taxonomy (NCBI): domain Eukaryota; kingdom Metazoa; phylum Chordata; class Amphibia; order Anura; family Myobatrachidae; genus Pseudophryne; species Pseudophryne corroboree. Next base: position 5,096,949 of record NC_086449.1, on the reverse strand, counting down.
CTGTGACCACAAGTATATATAGCAGTATGGTACAGTAGTCCACTGCTCTACCTCTGTGTCGTCAAATATACTATGCATCCATACCTGTGCTGCATTTTAGTTGTGCGCAGTATATAGTAGGAGGACAGTGCATAATTTTGCTGTGACCACCAGTATATATATAGCAGTACGGTACAGTAGTCCATTGCTCTACCTCTGTGTCGTCAAGTATACTTTGCATCCATACCTGTGCTGCATTGTAGTTGTGCGCAGTATATAGTAGGAGGACAGTGCAGAATTTTGCTGTGACCACCAGTATATATATAGCAGTACGGTACAGTAGTCCACTGCTCTACCTCTGTGTCGTCAAGTATACTATGCATCCATACCTGTGCTGCATTTTAGTTGTGCGCAGTATATAGTAGGAGGACAGTGCAGAATTTTGCTGTGACCACCAGTATATATATAGCAGTACGGTACAGTAGTCTACTACTCTACATCTGTGTCGTCAAGTACACTATGCATCCATACCTGTGCTGCATTTTAGTTGTGCGCAGTATATAGTATGAGGACAGTGCTGAATTTTGCTGTGACCACCAGTATATATATAGCAGTACAGTACAGTAGTCCATTGCTCTTCCTCTGTGTCGTCAAGTATACTATGCATCCATACCTGTGCTGCATTTTAGTTGTGCGCAGTATATAGTAGGAGGACAGTGCAGAATTTTGCTGTGACCACAAGTATATAAAGCAGTATGGTACAGTAGTCCACTGCTCTACCTCTGTGTCGTCAAGTATACTATGCATCCATACCTGTGCTGCATTTTAGTTGTTCGCAGTATATAGTAGGAGGACAGTGCAGAATTTTGCTGTGACCACCAGTATATATATAGCAGTACGGTACAGTAGTCCATTGCTCTACCTCTGTGTCATCAAGTATACTATGCATCCATACCTGTGCTGCATTGTAGTTGTGCGCAGTATTTAGTAGGAGGACAGTGCAGAATTTTGCTGTGACCACCAGTTTATATATAGCAGTACGGTACAGTAGTCCACTGCTCTACCTCTGTGTCGTCAAGTATACTATGCATCCATACCTGTGCTGCATTTTAGTTGTGCGCAGTATATAGTAGGAGGACAGTGCAGAATTTTGCTGTGACCACCAGTATATATATAGCAGTACGGTACAGTAGTCTACTACTCTACATCTGTGTCGTCAAGTACACTATGCATCCATACCTGTGCTGCATTTTAGTTGTGCGCAGTATATAGTATGAGGACAGTGCAGAATTTTGCTGTGACCACCAGTATATATATAGCAGTACAGTACAGTTGTCCATTGCTCTTCCTCTGTGTCGTCAAGTATACTATGCATCCATACCTGTGCTGCATTTTAGTTGTGCGCAGTATATAGTAGGAGGACAGTGCAGAATTTTGCTGTGACCACAAGTATATAAAGCAGTATGGTACAGTAGTCCACTGCTCTACCTCTGTGTCGTCAAGTATACTATGCATCCATACCTGTGCTGCATTTTAGTTGTTCGCAGTATATAGTAGGAGGACAGTGCAGAATTTTGCTGTGACCACCAGTATATATATAGCAGTACGGTACAGTAGTCCATTGCTCTACCTCTGTGTCATCAAGTATACTATGCATCCATACCTGTGCTGCATTGTAGTTGTGCGCAGTATTTAGTAGGAGGACAGTGCAGAATTTTGCTGTGACCACCAGTATATATATAGCAGTACGGTACAGTAGTCCACTGCTCTACCTCTGTGTCGTCAAGTATACTATGCATCCATGCCTGTGCTGCATTGAAGTTGGGCGCAGTATATAGTAGGAGGACAGTGCAGAATTTTGCTGTGACCACCAGTATATATATAGCAGTACGGTACAGTAGTCCACTACTCTACATCTGTGTCGTCAAGTATACTATGCATCCATACCTGTGCTGCATTTTAGTTGTGCGCAGTATATAGTATGAGGACAGTGCTGAATTTTGCTGTGACCACCAGTATATATATAGCAGTACAGTACAGTAGTCCATTGCTCTTCCTCTGTGTCGTCAAGTATACTAGGCATCCATACCTGTGCTGCATTTTAGTTGTGCGCAGTATATAGTAGGAGGACAGTGCAGAATTTTGCTGTGACCACAAGTATATATAGCAGTATGGTACAGTAGAATACTGCTCTACCTCTGTGTCGTCAAGTATACTATGCATCCATACCTGTGCTGCATTGTAGTTGTGCGCAGTACATAGTAGGAGGACAGTGCAGAATTTTGCTGTGACCACCAGTATATATATAGCAGTACGGTACAGTAGTCCACTGCTCTACCTCTGTGTCGTCAAGTATACTATGCATCCATACCTGTGCTGCATTTTAGTTGTGCGCAGTATATAGTAGGAGGACAGTGCAGAATTTTGCTGTGACCACCAGTATATATATAGCAGTAGGGTACAGTAGTCTACTACTCTACATCTGTGTCGTCAAGTACACTATGCATCCATACCTGTGCTGCATTTTAGTTGTGCGCAGTATATAGTATGAGGACAGTGCTGAATTTTGCTGTGACCACCAGTATATATATAGCAGTATAGTACAGTACTCCATTGCTCTTCCTCTGTGTCGTCAAGTATACTATGCATCCATACCTGTGCTGCATTTTAGTTGTGCGCAGTATATAGTAGGAGGACAGTGCAGAATTTTGCTGTGACCACAAGTATATAAAGCAGTATGGTACAGTAGTCCACTGCTCTACCTCTGTGTCGTCAAGTATACTATGCATCCATACCTGTGCTGCATTTTAGTTGTTCGCAGTATATAGTAGGAGGACAGTGCAGAATTTTGCTGTGACCACCAGTATATATATAGCAGTACGGTACAGTAGTCCATTGCTCTACCTCTGTGTCATCAAGTATACTATGCATCCATACCTGTGCTGCATTGTAGTTGTGCGCAGTATTTAGTAGGAGGACAGTGCAGAATTTTGCTGTGACCACCAGTATATATATAGCAGTACGGTACAGTAGTCCACTGCTCTACCTCTGTGTCGTCAAGTATACTATGCATCCATACCTGTGCTGCATTTTAGTTGTGCGCAGTATATAGTAGGAGGACAGTGCAGAATTTTGCTGTGACCACCAGTATATATATAGCAGTACGGTACAGTAGTCTACTACTCTACATCTGTGTCGTCAAGTACACTATGCATCCATACCTGTGCTGCATTTTAGTTGTGCGCAGTATATAGTATGAGGACAGTGCAGAATTTTGCTGTGACCACCAGTTTATATATAGCAGTACAGTACAGTAGTCCATTGCTCTTCCTCTGTGTCGTCAAGTATACTATGCATCCATACCTGTGCTGCATTTTAGTTGTGCGCAGTATATAGTAGGAGGACAGTGCAGAATTTTGCTGTGACCACAAGTATATAAAGCAGTATGGTACAGTAGTCCACTGCTCTACCTCTGTGTCGTCAAGTATACTATGCATCCATACCTGTGCTGCATTTTAATTGTTCGCAGTATATAGTAGGAGGACAGTGCAGAATTTTGCTGTGACCACCAGTATATATATAGCAGTACGGTACAGTAGTCCATTGCTCTACCTCTGTGTCATCAAGTATACTATGCATCCATACCTGTGCTGCATTGTAGTTGTGCGCAGTATTTAGTAGGAGGACAGTGCAGAATTTTGCTGTGACCACCAGTATATATGTAGCAGTACGGTACAGTAGTCCACTGCTCTACCTCTGTGTCGTCAAGTATACTATGCATCCATACCTGTGCTGCATTGAAGTTGGGCGCAGTATATAGTAGGAGGACAGTGCAGAATTTTGCTGTGACCACCAGTATATATATAGCAGTACGGTACAGTAGTCCACTACTCTACATCTGTGTCGTCAAGTATACTATGCATCCATACCTGTGCTGCATTTTAGTTGTGCGCAGTATATAGTATGAGGACAGTGCTGAATTTTGCTGTGACCACCAGTATATATATAGCAGTACAGTACAGTAGTCCATTGCTCTTCCTCTGTGTCGTCAAGTATACTAGGCATCCATACCTGTGCTGCATTTTAGTTGTGCGCAGTATATAGTAGGAGGACAGTGCAGAATTTTGCTGTGACCACAAGTATATATAGCAGTATGGTACAGTAGAATACTGCTCTACCTCTGTGTCGTCAAGTATACTATGCATCCATACCTGTGCTGCATTGTAGTTGTGCGCAGTACATAGTAGGAGGACAGTGCAGAATTTTACTGTGACCACCAGTATATATATAGCAGTACGGTACAGTAGTCCACTGGTCTACCTCTGTGTCGTCAAGTATACTATGCATCCATACCTGTGCTGCATTTTAGTTGTGCGCAGTATATAGTAGGAGGACAGTGCAGAATTTTGCTGTGACCACCAGTATATATATAGCAGTACAGTACAGTAGTCCATTGCTCTTCCTCTGTGTCGTCAAGTATACTATGCATCCATACCTGTGCTGCATTTTAGTTGTGCGCAGTATATAGTAGGAGGACAGTGCAGAATTTTGCTGTGACCACCAGTATATATATAGCAGTACAGTACAGTAGTCCATTGCTCTTCCTCTGTGTCATCAAGTATACTAGGCATCCATACCTGTGCTGCATTTTAGTTGTGCGCAGTATATAGTAGGAGGACAGTGCAGAATTTTGCTGTGACCACAAGTATATATAGCAGTATGGTACAGTAGAATACTGCTCTACCTCTGTGTCGTCAAGTATACTATGCATCCATACCTGTGCTGCATTTTAGTTGTGCGCAGTATATAGTAGGAGGGGACAGTGCAGAATTTTGCTGTGACCACCAGTATATATATAGCAGTACGGTACAGTAGTCCATTGCTCTACCTCAGTGTCGTCAAGTATACTATGCATCCATACCTGTGCTGCGTTTTAGTTGTGCGCAGTACATAGTAGGAGGAAAGTGCAGAATTTTGCTGTGACCACCAGTATATATATATAGCAGTACGGTACAGTAGTCCACTGCTCTACCTCTGTGTCGTCAAGTATACTATGCATCCTTACCTGTGCTGCATTTTAGTTGTGCGCAGTATATAGTAGGAGGACAGTGCAGAATTTTGCTGTGACCACAAGTATATATAGCAGTATGGTACAGTAGTCCACTGCTCTACCTCTGTGTCGTCAAATATACTATGCATCCATACCTGTGCTGCATTTTAGTTGTGCGCAGTATATAGTAGGAGGACAGTGCATAATTTTGCTGTGACCACCAGTATATATATAGCAGTACGGTACAGTAGTCCATTGCTCTACCTCTGTGTCGTCAAGTATACTATGCATCCATACCTGTGCTGCATTGTAGTTGTGCGCAGTATATAGTAGGAGGACAGTGCAGAATTTTGCTGTGACCACCAGTATATATATAGCAGTACGGTACAGTAGTCCACTGCTCTACCTCTGTGTCGTCAAGTATACTATGCATCCATACCTGTGCTGCATTTTAGTTGTGCGCAGTATATAGTAGGAGGACAGTGCAGAATTTTACTGTGACCACCAGTATATAAATAGCAGTACGGTACAGTAGTCTACTACTCTACATCTGTGTCGTCAAGTACACTATGCATCCATACCTGTGCTACATTTTAGTTGTGCGCAGTATATAGTATGAGGACAGTGCTGAATTTTGCTGTGACCACCAGTATATATATATAGCAGTACAGTACAGTAGTCCATTGCTCTTCCTCTGTGTCGTCAAGTATACTATGCATCCATACCTGTGCTGCATTTTAGTTGTGCGCAGTATATAGTAGGAGGACAGTGCAGAATTTTGCTGTGACCACAAGTATATAAAGCAGTATGGTACAGTAGTCCACTGCTCTACCTCTGTGTCGTCAAGTATACTATGCATCCATACCTGTGCTGCATTTTAGTTGTTCGCAGTATATAGTAGGAGGACAGTGCAGAATTTTGCTGTGACCACCAGTATATATATAGCAGTACGGTACAGTAGTCCATTGCTCTACCTCTGTGTCATCAAGTATACTATGCATCCATACCTGTGCTGCATTGTAGTTGTGCGCAGTATTTAGTAGGAGGACAGTGCAGAATTTTGCTGTGACCACCAGTATATATATAGCAGTACGGTACAGTAGTCCACTGCTCTACCTCTGTGTCGTCAAGTATACTATGCATCCATACCTGTGCTGCATTTTAGTTGTGCGCAGTATATAGTAGGAGGACAGTGCAGAATTTTGCTGTGACCACCAGTATATATATAGCAGTACGGTACAGTAGTCTACTACTCTACATCTGTGTCGTCAAGTACACTATGCATCCATACCTGTGCTGCATTTTAGTTGTGCGCAGTATATAGTATGAGGACAGTGCAGAATTTTGCTGTGACCACCAGTATATATATAGCAGTACAGTACAGTAGTCCATTGCTCTTCCTCTGTGTCGTCAAGTATACTATGCATCCATACCTGTGCTGCATTTTAGTTGTGTGCAGTATATAGTAGGAGGACAGTGCAGAATTTTGCTGTGACCACAAGTATATAAAGCAGTATGGTACAGTAGTACACTGCTCTACCTCTGTGTCGTCAAGTATACTATGCATCCATACCTGTGCTGCATTTTAGTTTTTCGCAGTATATAGTAGGAGGACAGTGCAGAATTTTGCTGTGACCACCAGTATATATATAGCAGTACGGTACAGTAGTCCATTGCTCTACCTCTGTGTCATCAAGTATACTATGCATCCATACCTGTGCTGCATTGTAGTTGTGCGCAGTATTTAGTAGGAGGACAGTGCAGAATTTTGCTGTGACCACCAGTATATATATAGCAGTACGGTACAGTAGTCCACTGCTCTACCTCTGTGTCGTCAAGTATACTATGCATCCATACCTGTGCTGCATTGAAGTTGGGCGCAGTATATAGTAGGAGGACAGTGCAGAATTTTGCTGTGACCACCAGTATATATATAGCAGTACGGTACAGTAGTCCACTACTCTACATCTGTGTCGTCAAGTATACTATGCATCCATACCTGTGCTGCATTTTAGTTGTGCGCAGTATATAGTATGAGGACAGTGCTGAATTTTGCTGTGACCACCAGTATATATATAGCAGTACAGTACAGTAGTCCACTGCTCTTCCTCTGTGTCGTCAAGTATACTAGGCATCCATACCTGTGCTGCATTTTAGTTGTGCGCAGTATATAGTAGGAGGACAGTGCAGAATTTTGCTGTGACCACAAGTATATATAGCAGTATGGTACAGTAGAATACTGCTCTACCTCTGTGTCGTCAAGTATACTATGCATCCATACCTGTGCTGCATTGTAGTTGTGCGCAGTACATAGTAGGAGGACAGTGCAGAATTTTGCTGTGACCACCAGTATATATATAGCAGTACGGTACAGTAGTCCACTGCTCTACCTCTGTATCGTCAAGTATACTATGCATCCATACCTGTGCTGCATTTTAGTTGTGCGCAGTATATAGTAGGAGGACAGTGCAGAATTTTGCTGTGACCACCAGTATATATATAGCAGTACGGTACAGTAGTCTACTACTCTACATCTGTGTCGTCAAGTACACTATGCATCCATACCTGTGCTGCATTTTAGTTGTGCGCAGTATATAGTATGAGGACAGTGCTGAATTTTGCTGTGACCACCAGTATATATATAGCAGTACAGTACAGTAGTCCATTGCTCTTCCTCTGTGTCGTCAAGTATACTATGCATCCATACCTGTGCTGCATTTTAGTTGTGCGCAGTATATAGTAGGAGGACAGTGCAGAATTTTGCTGTGACCACAAGTATATAAAGCAGTATGGTACAGTAGTCCACTGCTCTACCTCTGTGTCGTCAAGTATACTATGCATCCATACCTGTGCTGCATTTTAGTTGTTCGCAGTATATAGTAGGAGGACAGTGCAGAATTTTGCTGTGACCACCAGTATATATATAGCAGTACGGTACAGTAGTCCATTGCTCTACCTCTGTGTCATCAAGTATACTATGCATCCATACCTGTGCTGCATTGTAGTTGTGCGCAGTATTTAGTAGGAGGACAGTGCAGAATTTTGCTGTGACCACCTGTATATATATATAGCAGTACGGTACAGTAGTCCACTGCTCTACCTCTGTGTCGTCAAGTATACTATGCATCCATACCTGTGCTGCATTTTAGTTGTGCGCAGTATATAGTAGGAGGACAGTGCAGAATTTTGCTGTGACCACCAGTATATATATAGCAGTACGGTACAGTAGTCTACTACTCTACATCTGTGTCGTCAAGTACACTATGCATCCATACCTGTGCTGCATTTTAGTTGTGCGCAGTATATAGTATGAGGACAGTGCAGAATTTTGCTGTGACCACCAGTATATATATAGCAGTACAGTACAGTAGTCCATTGCTCTTCCTCTGTGTCGTCAAGTATACTATGCATCCATACCTGTGCTGCATTTTAGTTGTGCGCAGTATATAGTAGGAGGACAGTGCAGAATTTTGCTGTGACCACAAGTATATAAAGCAGTACGGTACAGTAGTCCACTGCTCTACCTCTGTGTCGTCAAGTATACTATGCATCCATACCTGTGCTGCATTTTAATTGTTCGCAGTATATAGTAGGAGGACAGTGCAGAATTTTGCTGTGACCACCAGTATATATATAGCAGTACGGTACAGTAGTCCATTGCTCTACCTCTGTGTCATCAAGTATACTATGCATCCATACCTGTGCTGCATTGTAGTTGTGCGCAGTATTTAGTAGGAGGACAGTGCAGAATTTTGCTGTGACCACCAGTATATATATAGCAGTACGGTACAGTAGTCCACTGCTCTACCTCTGTGTCGTCAAGTATACTATGCATCCATACCTGTGCTGCATTGAAGTTGGGCGCAGTATATAGTAGGAGGACAGTGCAGAATTTTGCTGTGACCACCAGTATATATATAGCAGTACGGTACAGTAGTCCACTACTCTACATCTGTGTCGTCAAGTATACTATGCATCCATACCTGTGCTGCATTTTAGTTGTGCGCAGTATATAGTATGAGGACAGTGCTGAATTTTGCTGTGACCACCAGTATATATATAGCAGTACAGTACAGTAGTCCATTGCTCTTCCTCTGTGTCGTCAAGTATACTAGGCATCCATACCTGTGCTGCATTTTAGTTGTGCGCAGTATATAGTAGGAGGACAGTGCAGAATTTTGCTGTGACCACAAGTATATATAGCAGTATGGTACAGTAGAATACTGCTCTACCTCTGTGTCGTCAAGTATACTATGCATCCATACCTGTGCTGCATTGTAGTTGTGCGCAGTACATAGTAGGAGGACAGTGCAGAATTTTACTGTGACCACCCGTATATATATAGCAGTACGGTACAGTAGTCCACTGGTCTACCTCTGTGTCGTCAAGTATACTATGCATCCATACCTGTGCTGCATTTTAGTTGTGCGCAGTATATAGTAGGAGGACAGTGCAGAATTTTGCTGTGACCACCAGTATATATATAGCAGTACGGTACAGTAGTCCACTACTCTACATCTGTGTCGTCAAGTATACTATGCATCCATACCTGTGCTGCATTTTAGTTGTGCGCAGTATATAGTATGAGGACAGTGCTGAATTTTGCTGTGACCACCAGTATATATATAGCAGTACAGTACAGTAGTCCATTGCTCTTCCTCTGTGTCGTCAAGTATACTATGCATCCATACCTGTGCTGCATTTTACTTGTGCGCAGTATATAGTAGGAGGACAGTGCAGAATTTTGCTGTGACCACCAGTATATATATAGCAGTACGGTACAGTAGTCCATTGCTCTACCTCTGTGTCGTCAAGTATACTATGCATCCATATCTGTGCTGCATTTTAGTTGTGCGCAGTATATAGTAGGAGGACAGTGCAGAATTTTGCTGTGACCACCAGTATATATATAGCAGTACGGTACAGTAGTCCATTGCTCTACCTCTGTGTCGTCAAGTATACTATGCATCCATACCTGTGCTGCATTTTAGTTGTGCGCAGTATATAGTAGGAGGGGACAGTGCAGAATTTTGCTGTGACCACCAGTATATATATAGCAGTACGGTACAGTAGTCCATTGCTCTACCTCTGTGTCGTCAAGTATACTATGCATCCATACCTGTGCTGCATTTTAGTTGTGCGCAGTACATAGTAGGAGGAAAGTGCAGAATTTTGCTGTGACCACCAGTATATATATATAGCAGTACGGTACAGTAGTCCACTGCTCTACCTCTGTGTCGTCAAGTATACTATGCATCCATACCTGTGCTGCATTTTAGTTGTGCGCAGTATATAGTAGGAGGACAGTGCAGAATTTTGCTGTGACCACCAGTATATATATAGCAGTACGGTACAGTAGTTCATTGCTCTATCTCTGTGTCGTCAGGTATACTATGCATCCATACCTGTGCTGCATTGTAGTTGTGCGCAGTACATAGTAGGAGGAAAGTGCAGAATTTTGCTGTGACCACCAGTATATATATATAGCAGTACGGTACAGTAGTCCACTGCTCTACCTCTGTGTCGTCAAGTATACTATGCATCCATACCTGTGCTGCATTTTACTTGTGCGCAGTATATAGTAGGAGGACAGTGCAGAATTTTGCTGTGACCACCAGTATATATATAGCAGTACGGTACAGTAGTCCATTGCTCTACCTATGTGTCGTCAAGTATACTATGCATCCATACCTGTGCTGCATTGTAGTTGTGAGCAGTATATAGTAGGAGGACAGTGCAGAATTTTGCTGTGACCACCAGTATATATATAGCAGTACGGTACAGTAGTCCACTGCTCTACCTCTGTGTCGTCAAGTATACTATGCATCCATACCTGTGCTGCATTTTAGTTGTGCACAGTATATAGTAGGAGGACAGTGCAGAATTTTGCTGTGACCACCAGTATATATATATAGCAGTACGGTACAGTAGTCCACTACTCTACATCTGTGTCGTCAAGTATACTATGCATCCATACCTGTGCTGCATTTTAGTTGTGCGCAGTATATAGTATGAGGACAGTGCTGAATTTTGCTGTGACCACCAGTATATATATAGCAGTACAGTACAGTAGTCCATTGCTCTTCCTCTGTGTCGTCAAGTATACTAGGCATCCATACCTGTGCTGCATTTTAGTTGTGCGCAGTATATAGTAGGAGGACAGTGCATAATTTTGCTGTGACCACCAGTATATATATAGCAGTACGGTACAGTAGTCCATTGCTCTACCTCTGTGTCGTCAAGTATACTATGCATCCATACCTGTGCTGCATTGTAGTTGTGCGCAGTATATAGTAGGAGGACAGTGCAGAATTTTGCTGTGACCACCAGTATATATATAGCAGTACGGTACAGTAGTCCACTGCTCTACCTCTGTGTTGTCAAGTATACTATGCATCCATACCTGTGCTGCATTTTAGTTGTGCGCAGTATATAGTAGGAGGACAGTGCAGAATTTTGCTGTGACCACCAGTATATATATAGCAGTACGGTACAGTAGTCTACTACTCTACACCTGTGTCGTCAAGTACACTATGCATCCATACCTGTGCTGCATTTTAGTTGTGCGCAGTATATAGTATGAGGACAGTGCTGAATTTTGCTGTGACCACCAGTATATATATAGCAGTACAGTACAGTAGTCCATTGCTCTTCCTCGGTGTCGTCAAGTATACTATGCATCCATACCTGTGCTGCATTTTAGTTGTGCGCAGTATATAGTAGGAGGACAGTGCAGAATTTTGCTGTGACCACAAGTATATAAAGCAGTATGGTACACAGAGGCGGAACTACCGGCAGTGCAGGCAGTGCACTGCACTGGGGCCCGCCTCTGTCCAGGGGCCCAAGCATGTAATGAGTCAAACTGACTCATTACATGCCGCTTTGCGCTGCAGGCAACCGCTGCCCGCAGCGCACAGCCGCCCGGAGATAGGAGCTGAGCAGCGGTACAGACGGGGGAAGGAGGAGGGAGCCGGAGGACGGAGCCGCAGCAGCGCTTTGTTACTGGTGGAGGCGCTGCTGCTGCTGCTCCTCTGCTTCCCTATAGGCTGTCTTCCGAGAACAGCCTATAGGGAAGCAGAGGGGCAGCAGCAGCAGCGCCTCCACCAGTAACAAAGTGCTGCTGCGGCTCCGTCCTCCGGCTCCCTCCTCCTTATTCTCTACTGCCCGGGAATCGTCGTCTGACGCAGCTGCACCGAGGAGCCTGAGGGTAAGTATAATTCTTCTTTCTTTCTTTCTTTCTTTCTTTCTTTCTTTTTCTTTCTTTCTTTCTTTCTTTCTTTCTTTTTCTTTCCTTCTTTCTTTCTTGTGCCTGCCTGCCGCAATGTGTAAAAAGGGGGGACTACCTGCCGCAATGTGTAAAAAGGGGGGACTACCTGCCGCAATGTGTAAAAAGGGGGGACTACCTGCCGCAATGTGTAAAAAGGGGGGACTGCCTGCCGCAATGTATAAAAAGGGGGGACTGCCTGCCGCAATGTGTAAAACGGGGGGACTACCTGCCGCAATGTGTAAAAAGGGGGGACTGCCTGCCGCAATGTGTAAAAAGGGGGGACTGCCTGCCGCACTGTGTAAAAAGGGATGACTGCCTGCCGCAATGTGTAAAAAGGGGGGACTACCTGCCGCAATGTGTAAAAAGGGGGGACTGCCTGCCACTATGTGTAAAAAGGGGAATCTGCCTGCCGTAATGTGTAAAAATGGGGACGCTGTCTGCCGTAATGTGTAACAAGGGCACGCTGTCTGCCGTAATGTGTAAAAAGGGCACGCTGTCTGCCGTAATGTGTAACAAGGGCACGCGGTCTGCCGTTATGTGTAAAAAGGGGTAATCTGCCCGACGCTATGTGTAAAAATGGGGAATCTGCCTGCCGTAATGTGTAAAAAAGGGGGGCTGCCTGACGCTATGTGTAAAAATGGGGAATCTGCCTGCTGCTATGTGTAAAAAGGAGGAATCTGCCTGCCGTAATGTGTAAAAATGGGGACGCTGTCTGCCGTAATGTGTAACAAGGGCACGCTGTCTGCCGTAATGTGTAACAAGGGCACGCTGTCTACCGTAATGTGTAAAAAGGGCACGCTGTCTGCCGTAATGTGTAACAAGGGCACGCGGTCTGCCGTTATGTGTAAAAAGGGCACGCTGTCTGCCGTTATGTGTAAAAAGGGCACGCTGTCTGCTGTAATGTGTAAAAAGAGGAATCTGTTCGCTGTAAGGTGTAAAAGGGTCTCTACCTGGTGTAGTGGTGCTACTGTGCGGCGTAATTTGAATAATGGAGACTACTGTGTTGTTATTATTTTGTGGCCACACCCCTTCCCCACGAAGCCACGCCACTATGTATTTTTGCGCGCGCCTACGGCGCGCACTGCCCCCGGGGTGGACTTGGATGGGGGGGGGGGCCGAAAGCATTTTGTCGCACCTGGGCCCACCGCTTGCTTGTTCCGCCACTGATGGTACAGTAGTCCACTGCTCTACCTCTGTGTCGTCAAGTATACTATGCATCCATACCTGTGCTGCATTTTAGTTGTGCGCAGTATATAGTAGGAGGACAGTGCAGAATTTTGCTGTGACCACCAGTATATATATAGCAGTACGGTACAGTAGTCCATTGCTCTACCTCTGTGTCGTCAAGTATACTATGCATCCATACCTGTGCTGCATTGTAGTTGTGCGCAGTACATAGTAGGAGGAAAGTGCAGAATTTTGCTGTGACCACCAGTGTATATATATATAGCAGTACGGTACAGTAGTCCACTGCTCTACCTCTGTGTCGTCAAGTATACTATGCATCCATACCTGTGCTGCATTTTAGTTGTGCGCAGTATAAAGTAGGAGGACAGTGCAGAATTTTGCTGTGACCACAAGTATATATATAGCAGTACGGTACAGTAGTCCATTGCTCTACCTCTGTGTCGTCAAGTATACTATGCATCCATACCTGTGCTGCATTGTAGTTGTGCGCAGTATATAGTAGGAGGACAGTGCAGAATTTTGCTGTGACCACCAGTATATATATATAGCAGTACGGTATAGTAGTCCACTGCTCTACCTCTGTGTCGTCAAGTATACTATGCATCCATACCTGTGCTGCATTGTAGTTGTGCGCAGTATATAGTAGGAGGACAGTGCAGAATTTTGCTGTGACCACCAGTATATATATAGCAGTACGGTACAGCAGTCCACTACTCTACATCTGTGTCGTCAAGTATACTATGCATCCATACCTGTGTTGCATTTTAGTTGTGCGTAGTATATAGTAGGAGGACAGTGCTGAATTTTGCTGTGACCACCAGTATATATATAGCAGTACAGTACAGTAGTCCATTGCTCTTCCTCTGTGTCATCAAGTATACTAGGCATCCATACCTGTGCTGCATTTTAGTTGTGCGCAGTATATAGTAGGAGGACAGTGCAGAATTTTGCTGTGACCACAAGTATATATAGCAGTATGGTACAGTAGAATACTGCTCTACCTCTGTGTCGTCAAGTATACTATGCATCCATACCTGTGCTGCATTTTAGTTGTGCGCAGTATATAGTAGGAGGGGACAGTGCAGAATTTTGCTGTGACCACCAGTATATATATAGCAGTACGGTACAGTAGTCCATTGCTCTACCTCTGTGTCGTCAAGTATACTATGCATCCATACCTGTGCTGCATTTTAGTTGCGCGCAGTACATAGTAGGAGGAAAGTGCAGAATTTTGCTGTGACCACCAGTATATATATATAGCAGTACGGTACAGTAGTCCACTGCTCTACCTCTGTGTCGTCAAGTGTACTATGCATCCATACCTGTGCTGCATTTTAGTTGTGCGCAGTATATAGTAGGAGGACAGTGCAGAATTTTGCTGTGACCACCAGTATACATATAGCAGTACGGTACAGTAGTTCATTGCTCTATCTCTGTGTCGTCAGGTATACTATGCATCCATACCTGTGCTGCATTGTAGTTGTGCGCAGTACATAGTAGGAGGAAAGTGCAGAATTTTGCTGTGACCACCAGTATATATATATATAGCAGTACGGTACAGTAGTCCACTGCTCTACCTCTGTGTCGTCAAGTATACTATGCATCCATACCTGTGCTGCATTTTACTTGTGCGCAGTATATAGTAGGAGGACAGTGCAGAATTTTGCTGTGACCACCAGTATATATATAGCAGTACGGTACAGTAGTCCATTGCTCTACCTCTGTGTCGTCAAGTATACTATGCATCCATACCTGTGCTGCATTGTAGTTGTGAGCAGTATATAGTAGGAGGACAGTGCAGAATTTTGCTGTGACCACCAGTATATATATAGCAGTACGGTACAGTAGTCCACTGCTCTACCTCTGTGTCGTCAAGTATACTATGCATCCATACCTGTGCTGCATTTTAGTTGTGCACAGTATATAGTAGGAGGACAGTGCAGAATTTTGCTGTGACCACCAGTATATATATATAGCAGTACGGTACAGTAGTCCACTACTCTACATCTGTGTCGTCAAGTATACTATGCATCCATACCTGTGCTGCATTTTAGTTGTGCGCAGTATATAGTATGAGGACAGTGCTGAATTTTGCTGTGACCACCAGTATATATATAGCAGTACAGTACAGTAGTCCATTGCTCTTCCTCTGTGTCGTCAAGTATACTAGGCATCCATACCTGTGCTGCATTTTAGTTGTGCGCAGAATATAGTAGGAGGACAGTGCAGAATTTTGCTGTGACCACAAGTATATATAGCAGTATGGTACAGTAGTCCATTGCTCTACCTCTGTGTCGTCAAGAATACTATGCATCCATACCTGTGCTGCATTTTAGTTGTGCGCAGTATATAGTAGGAGGACAGTGCATAATTTTGCTGTGACCACCAGTATATATATAGCAGTACGGTACAGTAGTCCATTGCTCTACCTCTGTGTCGTCAAGTATACTATGCATCCATACCTGTGCTGCATTGTAGTTGTGCGCAGTATATAGTAGGAGGACAGTGCAGAATTTTGCTGTGACCACCAGTATATATATAGCAGTACGGTACAGTAGTCCACTGCTCTACCTCTGTGTTGTCAAGTATACTATGCATCCATACCTGTGCTGCATTTTAGTTGTGCGCAGTATATAGTAGGAGGACAGTGCAGAATTTTGCTGTGACCACCAGTATATATATAGCAGTACGGTACAGTAGTCTACTACTCTACACCTGTGTCGTCAAGTACACTATGCATCCATACCTGTGCTGCATTTTAGTTGTGCGCAGTATATAGTATGAGGACAGTGCTGAATTTTGCTGTGACCACCAATATATATATAGCAGTACAGTACAGTAGTCCATTGCTCTTCCTCGGTGTCGTCAAGTATACTATGCATCCATACCTGTGCTGCATTTTAGTTGTGCGCAGTATATAGTAGGAGGACAGGGCAGAATTTTGCTGTGACCACAAGTATATAAAGCAGTATGGTACAGTAGTCCACTGCTCTACCTCTGTGTCGTCAAGTATACTATACATCCATACCTGTGCTGCATTTTAGTTGTGCGCAGTATATAGTAGGAGGACAGTGCAGAATTTTGCTGTGACCACCAGTATATATATAGCAGTACGGTACAGTAGTCCATTGCTCTACCTCTGTGTCGTCAAGTATACTATGCATCCATACCTGTGCTGCATTGTAGTTGTGCGCAGTACATTGTAGGAGGAAAGTGCAGAATTTTGCTGTGACCACCAGTATATATATATAGCAGTACGGTACAGTAGTCCACTGCTCTACCTCTGTGTCGTCAAGTATACTATGCATCCATACCTGTGCTGCATTTTAGTTGTGCGCAGTATAAAGTAGGAGGACAGTGCAGAATTTTGCTGTGACCACAAGTATATATATAGCAGTACGGTACAGTAGTCCATTGCTCTACCTCTGTGTCGTCAAGTATACTATGCATCCATACCTGTGCTGCATTGTAGTTGTGCGCAGTATATAGTAGGAGGACAGTGCAGAATTTTGCTGTGACCACCAGTATATATATATAGCAGTACGGTATAGTAGTCCACTGCTCTACCTCTGTGTCGTCAAGTATACTATGCATCCATACCTGTGCTGCATTGTAGTTGTGCACAGTATATAGTAGGAGGACAGTGCAGAATTTTGCTGTGACCACCAGTATATATATAGCAGTACGGTACAGCAGTCCACTACTCTACATCTGTGTCGTCAAGTATACTATGCATCCATACCTGTGCTGCATTTTAGTTGTGCGTAGTATATAGTATGAGGACAGTGCTGAATTTTGCTGTGACCACCAGTATATATATAGCAGTACAGTACAGTAGTCCATTGCTCTTCCTCTGTGTCATCAAGTATACTAGGCATCCATACCTGTGCTGCATTTTAGTTGTGCGCAGTATATAGTAGGAGGACAGTGCAGAATTTTGCTGTGACCACAAGTATATATAGCAGTATGGTACAGTAGAATACTGCTCTACCTCTGTGTCGTCAAGTATACTATGCATCCATACCTGTGCTGCATTTTAGTTGTGCGCAGTATATAGTAGGAGGGGACAGTGCAGAATTTTGCTGTGACCAACAGTATATATATAGCAGTACGGTACAGTAGTCCATTGCTCTACCTCTGTGTCGTCAAGTATACTATGCATCCATACCTGTGCTGCGTTTTAGTTGTGCGCAGTACATAGTAGGAGGAAAGTGCAGAATTTTGCTGTGACCACCAGTATATATATATAGCAGTACGGTACAGTAGTCCACTGCTCTACCTCTGTGTCGTCAAGTATACTATGCATCCTTACCTGTGCTGCATTTTAGTTGTGCGCAGTATATAGTAGGAGGACAGTGCAGAATTTTGCTGTGACCACAAGTATATATAGCAGTATGGTACAGTAGTCCACTGCTCTACCTCTGTGTCGTCAAATATACTATGCATCCATACCTGTGCTGCATTTTAGTTGTGCGCAGTATATAGTAGGAGGACAGTGCATAATTTTGCTGTGACCACCAGTATATATATAGCAGTACGGTACAGTAGTCCATTGCTCTACCTCTGTGTCGTCAAGTATACTATGCATCCATACCTGTGCTGCATTGTAGTTGTGCGCAGTATATAGTAGGAGGACAGTGCAGAATTTTGCTGTGACCACCAGTATATATATAGCAGTACGGTACAGTAGTCCACTGCTCTACCTCTGTGTCGTCAAGTATACTATGCATCCATACCTGTGCTGCATTTTAGTTGTGCACAGTATATAGTAGGAGGACAGTGCAGAATTTTGCTGTGACCACCAGTATATATATAGCAGTACGGTACAGTAGTCTAATACTCTACATCTGTGTCGTCAAGTACACTATGCATCCATACCTGTGCTGCATTTTAGTTGTGCGCAGTATATAGTATGAGGACAGTGCTGAATTTTGCTGTGACCACCAGTATATATATAGCAGTACAGTACAGTAGTCCATTGCTCTTCCTCTGTGTCGTCAAGTATACTATGCATCCATACCTGTGCTGCATTTTAGTTGTGCGCAGTATATAGTAGGAGGACAGTGCAGAATTTTGCTGTGACCACAAGTATATAAAGCAGTATGGTACAGTAGTCCACTGCTCTACCTCTGTGTCGTCAAGTATACTATGCATCCATACCTGTGCTGCATTTTAGTTGTTCGCAGTATATAGTAGGAGGACAGTGCAGAATTTTGCTGTGACCACCAGTATATATATAGCAGTACGGTACAGTAGTCCATTGCTCTACCTCTGTGTCATCAAGTATACTATGCATCCATACCTGTGCTGCATTGTAGTTGTGCGCAGTATTTAGTAGGAGGACAGTGCAGAATTTTGCTGTGACCACCAGTATATATATAGCAGTACGGTACAGTAGTCCACTGCTCTACCTCTGTGTCGTCAAGTATACTATGCATCCATACCTGTGCTGCATTTTAGTTGTGCGCAGTATATAGTAGGAGGACAGTGCAGAATTTTGCTGTGACCACCAGTATATATATAGCAGTACGGTACAGTAGTCTACTACTCTACATCTGTGTCGTCAAGTACACTATGCATCCATACCTGTGCTGCATTTTAGTTGTGCGCAGTATATAGTATGAGGACAGTGCTGAATTTTGCTGTGACCACCAGTATATATATAGCAGTACAGTACAGTAGTCCATTGCTCTTCCTCTGTGTCGTCAAGTATACTATGCATCCATACCTGTGCTGCATTTTAGTTGTGCGCAGTATATAGTAGGAGGACAGTGCAGAATTTTGCTGTGACCACAAGTATATAAAGCAGTATGGTACAGTAGTCCACTGCTCTACCTCTGTGTCGTCAAGTATACTATGCATCCATACCTGTGCTGCATTTTAGTTGTTCGCAGTATATAGTAGGAGGACAGTGCAGAATTTTGCTGTGACCACAAGTATATAAAGCAGTATGGTACAGTAGTCCACTGCTCTACCTCTGTGTCGTCAAGTATACTATGCATCCATACCTGTGCTGCATTTTAGTTGTTCGCAGTATATAGTAGGAGGACAGTGCAGAATTTTGCTGTGACCACCAGTATATATATAGCAGTACGGTACAGTAGTCCATTGCTCTACCTCTGTGTCATCAAGTATACTATGCATCCATACCTGTGCTGCATTGTAGTTGTGCGCAGTATTTAGTAGGTGGACAGTGCAGAATTTTGCTGTGACCACCAGTATATATATAGCAGTACGGTACAGTAGTCCACTGCTCTACCTCTGTGTCGTCAAGTATACTATGCATCCATACCTGTGCTGCATTGAAGTTGGGCGCAGTATATAGTAGGAGGACAGTGCAGAATTTTGCTGTGACCACCAGTATATATATAGCAGTACGGTACAGTAGTCCACTACTCTACATCTGTGTCGTCAAGTATACTATGCATCCATACCTGTGCTGCATTTTAGTTGTGCGCAGTATATAGTATGAGGACAGTGCTGAATTTTGCTGTGACCACCAGTATATATATAGCAGTACAGTACAGTAGTCCATTGCTCTTCCTCTGTGTCGTCAAGTATACTAGGCATCCATACCTGTGCTGCATTTTAGTTGTGCGCAGTATATAGTAGGAGGACAGTGCAGAATTTTGCTGTGACCACAAGTATATATAGCAGTATGGTACAGAAGAATACTGCTCTACCTCTGTGTCGTCAAGTATACTATGCATCCATACCTGTGCTGCATTGTAGTTGTGCGCAGTACATAGTAGGAGGACAGTGCAGAATTTTACTGTGACCACCAGTATATATATAGCAGTACGGTACAGTAGTCCACTGGTCTACCTCTGTGTCGTCAAGTATACTATGCATCCATACCTGTGCTGCATTTTAGTTGTGCGCAGTATATAGTAGGAGGACAGTGCAGAATTTTGCTGTGACCTCCAGTATATATATAGCAGTACGGTACAGTAGTCCACTACTCTACATCTGTGTCGTCAAGTATACTATGCATCCATTCCATACCTGTGCTGCATTTTAGTTGTGCGCAGTATATAGTATGAGGACAGTGCTGAATTTTGCTGTGACCACCAGTATATATATAGCAGTACAGTACAGTAGTCCATTGCTCTTCCTCTGTGTCGTCAAGTATACTATGCATCCATACCTGTGCTGCATTTTACTTGTGCGCAGTATATAGTAGGAGGACAGTGCAGAATTTTGCTGTGACCACCAGTATATATATATAGCAGTACGGTACAGTAGTCCATTGCTCTACCTCTGTGTCGTCAAGTATACTATGCATCCATATCTGTGCTGCATTTTAGTTGTGCGCAGTATATAGTAGGAGGACAGTGCAGAATTTTGCTGTGACCACCAGTATATATATAGCAGTACGGTACAGTAGTCCATTGCTCTACCTCTGTGTCGTCAAGTATACTATGCATCCATACCTGTGCTGCATTTTTGTTGTGCGCAGTATATAGTAGGAGGGGACAGTGCAGAATTTTGCTGTGACCACCAGTATATATATAGCAGTACGGTACAGTAGTCCATTGCTCTACCTCTGTGTCGTCAAGTATACTATGCATCCATACCTGTGCTGCATTTTAGTTGTGCGCAGTACATAGTAGGAGGAAAGTGCAGAATTTTGCTGTGACCACCAGTATATATATATAGCAGTACGGTACAGTAGTCCACTGCTCTACCTCTGTGTCGTCAAGTATACTATGCATCCATACCTGTGCTGCATTTTACTTGTGCGCAGTATATAGTAGGAGGACAGTGCTGAATTTTGCTGTGACCACCAGTATATATATAGCAGTACGGTACAGTAGTCCATTGCTCTACCTCTGTGTCGTCAAGTATACTATGCATCCATACCTGTGCTGCATTTTAGTTGTGCGCAGTATATAGTAGGAGGGGACAGTGCAGAATTTTGCTGTGACCACCAGTATATATATAGCAGTACGGTACAGTAGTCTATTGCTCTACCTCTGTGTCGTCAAGTATACTATGCATCCATACCTGTGCTGCATTTTAGTTGTGCGCAGTACATAGTAGGAGGAAAGTGCAGAATTTTGCTGTGACCACCAGTATATATATATAGCAGTACGGTACAGTAGTCCACTGCTCTACCTCTGTGTCGTCAAGTATACTATGCATCCATACCTGTGCTGCATTTTAGTTGTGCGCAGTATATAGTAGGAGGACAGTGCAGAATTTTGCTGTGACCACCAGTATATATATAGCAGTACGGTACAGTAGTTCATTGCTCTATCTCTGTGTCGTCAGGTATACTATGCATCCATACCTGTGCTGCATTGTAGTTGTGCGCAGTACATAGTAGGAGGAAAGTGCAGAATTTTGCTGTGACCACCAGTATATATATATAGCAGTACGGTACAGTAGTCCACTGCTCTACCTCTGTGTCGTCAAGTATACTATGCATCCATACCTGTGCTGCATTTTACTTGTGCGCAGTATATAGTAGGAGGACAGTGCAGAATTTTGCTGTGACCACCAGTATATATATAGCAGTACGGTACAGTAGTCCATTGCTCTACCTCTGTGTCGTCAAGTATACTATGCATCCATACCTGTGCTGCATTGTAGTTGTGAGCAGTATATAGTAGGAGGACAGTGCAGAATTTTGCTGTGACCACCAGTATATATATAGCAGTACGGTACAGTAGTCCACTGCTCTACCTCTGTGTCGTCAAGTATACTATGCATCCATACCTGTGCTGCATTTTAGTTGTGCACAGTGTATAGTAGGAGGACAGTGCAGAATTTTGCTGTGACCACCAGTATATATATATAGCAGTACGGTACAATAGTCCACTACTCTACATCTGTGTCGTCAAGTATACTATGCATCCATACCTGTGCTGCATTTTAGTTGTGCGCAGTATATAGTATGAGGACAGTGCTGAATTTTGCTGTGACCACCAGTATATATATAGCAGTACAGTACAGTAGTCCATTGCTCTTCCTCTGTGTCGTCAAGTATACTAGGCATCCATACCTGTGCTGCATTTTAGTTGTGCGCAGTATATAGTAGGAGGACAGTGCAGAATTTTGCTGTGACCACAAGTATATATAGCAGTATGGTACAGTAGTCCATTGCTCTACCTCTGTGTCGTCAAGTATACTATGCATCCATACCTGTGCTGCATTTTAGTTGTGCGCAGTATATAGTAGGAGGACAGTGCATAATTTTGCTGTGACCACCAGTATATATATAGCAGTACGGTACAGTAGTCCATTGCTCTACCTCTGTGTCGTCAAGTATACTATGCATCCATACCTGTGCTGCATTGTAGTTGTGCGCAGTATATAGTAGGAGGACAGTGCAGAATTTTGCTGTGACCACCAGTATATATATAGCAGTACGGTACAGTAGTCCACTGCTCTACCTCTGTGTTGTCAAGTATACTATGCATCCATACCTGTGCTGCATTTTAGTTGTGCGCAGTATATAGTAGGAGGACAGTGCAGAATTTTGCTGTGACCACCAGTATATATATAGCAGTACGGTACAGTAGTCTACTACTCTACACCTGTGTCGTCAAGTACACTATGCATCCATACCTGTGCTGCATTTTAGTTGTGCGCAGTATATAGTATGAGGACAGTGCTGAATTTTGATGTGACCACCAGTATATATATAGCAGTACAGTACAGTAGTCCATTGCTCTTCCTCGGTGTCGTCAAGTATACTATGCATCCATACCTGTGCTGCATTTTAGTTGTGCGCAGTATATAGTAGGAGGACAGTGCAGAATTTTGCTGTGACCACAAGTATATAAAGCAGTATGGTACAGTAGTCCACTGCTCTACCTCTGTGTCGTCAAGTATACTATGCATCCATACCTGTGCTGCATTTTAGTTGTGCGCAGTATATAGTAGGAGGACAGTGCAGAATTTTGCTGTGACCACCAGTATATATATAGCAGTACGGTACAGTAGTCCATTGCTCTACCTCTGTGTCGTCAAGTATACTATGCATCCATACCTGTGCTGCATTGTAGTTGTGCGCAGTACATAGTAGGAGGAAAGTGCAGAATTTTGCTGTGACCACCAGTATATATATATAGCAGTACGGTACAGTAGTCCACTGCTCTACCTCTGTGTCGTCAAGTATACTATGCATCCATACCTGTGCTGCATTTTAGTTGTGCGCAGTATAAAGTAGGAGGACAGTGCAGAATTTTGCTGTGACCACAAGTATATATATAGCAGTACGGTACAGTAGTCCATTGCTCTACCTCTGTGTCGTCAAGTATACTATGCATCCATACCTGTGCTGCATTGTAGTTGTGCGCAGTATATAGTAGGAGGACAGTGCAGAATTTTGCTGTGACCACCAGTATATATATATAGCAGTACGGTATAGTAGTCCACTGCTCTACCTCTGTGTCGTCAAGTATACTATGCATCCATACCTGTGCTGCATTGTAGTTGTGCGCAGTATATAGTAGGAGGACAGTGCAGAATTTTGCTGTGACCACCAGTATATATATAGCAGTACGGTACAGCAGTCCACTACTCTACATCTGTGTCGTCAAGTATACTATGCATCCATACCTGTGCTGCATTTTAGTTGTGCGTAGTATATAGTATGAGGACAGTGCAGAATTTTGCTGTGACCACCAGTATATATATAGCAGTACAGTACAGTAGTCCATTGCTCTTCCTCTGTGTCATCAAGTATACTAGGCATCCATACCTGTGCTGCATTTTAGTTGTGCGCAGTATATAGTAGGAGGACAGTGCAGAATTTTGCTGTGACCACAAGTATATATAGCAGTATGGTACAGTAGAATACTGCTCTACCTCTGTGTCGTCAAGTATACTATGCATCCATACCTGTGCTGCATTTTAGTTGTGCGCAGTATATAGTAGGAGGGGACAGTGCAGAATTTTGCTGTGACCACCAGTATATATATAGCAGTACGGTACAGTAGTCCATTGCTCTACCTCTGTGTCGTCAAGTATACTATGCATCCATACCTGTGCTGCGTTTTAGTTGTGCGCAGTACATAGTAGGAGGAAAGTGCAGAATTTTGCTGTGACCACCAGTATACATATATAGCAGTACGGTACAGTAGTCCACTGCTCTACCTCTGTGTCGTCAAGTATACTATGCATCCTTACCTGTGCTGCATTTTAGTTGTGCGCAGTATATAGTAGGAGGACAGTGCAGAATTTTGCTGTGACCACAAGTATATATAGCAGTATGGTACAGTAGTCCACTGCTCTACCTCTGTGTCGTCAAATATACTATGCATCCATACCTGTGCTGCATTTTAATTGTGCGCAGTATATAGTAGGAGGACAGTGCATAATTTTGCTGTGACCACCAGTATATATATATAGCAGTACGGTACAGTAGTCCATTGCTCTACCTCTGTGTCGTCAAGTATACTATGCATCCATACCTGTGCTGCATTGTAGTTGTGCGCAGTATATAGTAGGAGGACAGTGCAGAATTTTGCTGTGACCACCAGTATATATATAGCAGTACGGTACAGTAGTCCACTGCTCTACCTCTGTGTCGTCAAGTATACTATGCATCCATACCTGTGCTGCATTTTAGTTGTGCGCAGTATATAGTAGGAGGACAGTGCAGAATTTTGCTGTGACCACCAGTATATATATAGCAGTACGGTACAGTAGTCTACTACTCTACATCTGTGTCGTCAAGTACACTATGCATCCATACCTGTGCTGCATTTTAGTTGTGCGCAGTATATAGTATGAGGACAGTGCTGAATTTTGCTGTGACCACCAGTATATATATAGCAGTACAGTACAGTAGTCCATTGCTCTTCCTCTGTGTCGTCAAGTATACTATGCATCCATACCTGTGCTGCATTTTAGTTGTGCGCAGTATATAGTAGGAGGACAGTGCAGAATTTTGCTGTGACCACAAGTATATAAAGCAGTATGGTACAGTAGTCCACTGCTCTACCTCTGTGTCGTCAAGTATACTATGCATCCATACCTGTGCTGCATTTTAGTTGTTCGCAGTATATAGTAGGAGGACAGTGCAGAATTTTGCTGTGACCACCAGTATATATATAGCAGTACGGTACAGTAGTCCATTGCTCTACCTCTGTGTCATCAAGTATACTATGCATCCATACCTGTGCTGCATTGTAGTTGTGCGCAGTATTTAGTAGGAGGACAGTGCAGAATTTTGCTGTGACCACCAGTATATATATAGCAGTACGGTACAGTAGTCCACTGCTCTACCTCTGTGTCGTCAAGTATACTATGCATCCATACCTGTGCTGCATTGAAGTTGGGCGCAGTATATAGTAGGAGGACAGTGCAGAATTTTGCTGTGACCACCAGTATATATATAGCAGTACGGTACAGTAGTCCACTACTCTACATCTGTGTCGTCAAGTATACTATGCATCCATACCTGTGCTGCATTTTAGTTGTGCGCAGTATATAGTATGAGGACAGTGCTGAATTTTGCTGTGACCACCAGTATATATATAGCAGTACAGTACAGTAGTCCATTGCTCTTCCTCTGTGTCGTCAAGTATACTAGGCATCCATACCTGTGCTGCATTTTAGTTGTGCGCAGTATATAGTAGGAGGACAGTGCAGAATTTTGCTGTGACCACAAGTATATATAGCAGTATGGTACAGTAGAATACTGCTCTACCTCTGTGTCGTCAAGTATACTATGCATCCATACCTGTGCTGCATTGTAGTTGTGCGCAGTACATAGTAGGAGGACAGTGCAGAATTTTACTGTGACCACCAGTATATATATATAGCAGTACGGTACAGTAGTCCACTGGTCTACCTCTGTGTCGTCAAGTATACTATGCATCCATACCTGTGCTGCATTTTAGTTGTGCGCAGTATATAGTAGGAGGACAGTGCAGAATTTTGCTGTGACCACCAGTATATATATAGCAGTACGGTACAGTAGTCCACTACTCTACATCTGTGTCGTCAAGTATACTATGCATCCATACCTGTGCTGCATTTTAGTTGTGCGCAGTATATAGTATGAGGACAGTGCTGAATTTTGCTGTGACCACCAGTATATATATAGCAGTACAGTACAGTAGTCCATTGCTCTTCCTCTGTGTCGTCAAGTATACTATGCATCCATACCTGTGCTGCATTTTAGTTGTGCGCAGTATATAGTAGGAGGGGACAGTGCAGAATTTTGCTGTGACCACCAGTATATATACAGCAGTACGGTACAGTAGTCCATTGCTCTACCTCTGTGTCGTCAAGTATACTATGCATCCATACCTGTGCTGCATTTTAGTTGTGCGCAGTACATAGTAGGAGGAAAGTGCAGAATTTTGCTGTGACCACCAGTATATATATATAGCAGTACGGTACAGTAGTCCACTGCTCTACCTCTGTGTCGTCAAGTATACTATGCATCCATACCTGTGCTGCATTTTAGTTGTGCGCAGTATATAGTAGGAGGACAGTGCAGAATTTTGCTGTGACCACAAGTATATATAGCAGTATGGTACAGTAGAATACTGCTCTACCTCTGTGTCGTCAAGTATACTATGCATCCATACCTGTGCTGCATTTTAGTTGTGCGCAGTATATAGTAGGAGGACAGTGCAGAATTTTGCTGGGACCACCAGTATATATATAGCAGTACGGTACAGTAGTCCAGTGCTCTACCTCTGTGTCGTCAAGTATACTATGCATCCATACCTGTGCTGCATTTTAGTTGTGCGCAGTATATAGTAGGAGGACAGTGCAGAATTTTGCTGTGACCACCAGTATATATATAGCAGTACGGTACAGTAGTCCATTGCTCTACCTCTGTGTCGTCAAGTATACTATGCATCCATACCTGTGCTGCATTGTAGTTGTGCGCAGTATATAGTAGGAGGACAGTGCAGAATTTTACTGTGACCACCAGTATATATATATAGCAGTACGGTACAGTAGTCCACTGGTCTACCTTTGTGTCGTCAAGTATACTATGCATCCATACCTGTGCTGCATTTTAGTTGTGCGCAGTATATAGTAGGAGGGGACAGTGCAGAATTTTGCTGTGACCACCAGAATATATATAGCAGTACGGTACAGTAGTCCATTGCTCTACCTCTGTGTCGTCAAGTATACTATGCATCCATACCTGTGCTGCATTGTAGTTGTGCGCAGTACATAGTAGGAGGAAAGTGCAGAATTTTGCTGTGACCACCAGTATATATATATAGCAGTACGGTACAGTAGTCCACTGCTCTACCTCTGTGTCGTCAAGTATACTATGCATCCATACCTGTGCTGCATTTTACTTGTGCGCAGTATATAGTAGGAGGACAGTGCAGAATTTTGCTGTGACCACCAGTATATATATATAGCAGTACGGTACAGTAGTCCACTGCTCTACCTCTGTGTCAAGTATACTATGCATCCATACCTGTGCTGCATTTTAGTTGTGCTCAGTATATAGTAGGAGGACAGTGCAGAATTTTGCTGTGACCACCAGTATATATATAGCAGTACGGTACAGTAGTCCATTGCTCTACCTCTGTGTCATCAAGTATACTATGCATCCATACCTGTGCTGCATTTTAGTTGTGCGCAGTATATAGTAGGAGGACAGTGCAGAATTTTGCTGTGACCACCAGTATACATAGCAGTACGGTACAGTAGTCCACTGCTCTACCTCTGTGTCGTCAAGTATACTATGCATCCATACCTGTGCTGCATTTTAGATGTGCGCAGTATATAGTAGGAAGACAGTGCAGAATTTTGCTGTGATCACCAGTATATATATAGCAGTACGGTACAGTAGTCCATTGCTCTACCTCTGTGTCATCAAGTATACTACAAAAGTTCAGTAAAATGACCCAAAAATCAAAATTAAAAGTGTCTGATGAGAAGCGTAAATTTGCCAATATGCCATTTACGACACTGAGTGGCAAGGAACGGCTGAGGCCCTGGCCTATGTTCATGGCTAGTGGTTCAGATTCACATGAGGATGGGAGCACTCATCTTCTCGCTAGAAAACTGCAGTGCCACTCCTAGATGGGCCAGGTGTTTGTGTCGGCCACTTGGGTCACTTAGCTTAGTCACACAGCTACCTCATTGCACCTCTTTTTTTCTTTGCATCATGTGCTGTTTGGGGACTATTTTTTAAATCTGCCATCCTGTCTGACACTGCAGTGCCACTCCTAGATGGGCCAGGTGTTTGTGTCGGCCACTAGGGTCGCTTAGCTTAGTCACACAGCTACCTCATTGCACCTTTTTTTTTTCTTTGCATCATGTGCTGTTTGGGGACTATTTTTTAGATCTGCCATCCTGTCTGACACGGCAGTGCCACTCCTAGATGGGCCAGGTGTTTGTGTCGGCCACTTGGGTCGCTTAGCTTAGTCACACAGCTACCTCATTGCACCTCTTTTTTTCTTTGCATCATGTGCTGTTTGGGGACTATTTTTTAAATCTGCCATCCTGTCTGACACTGCAGTGCCACTCCTAGATGGGCCAGGTGTTTGTGTCGGCCACTTGGGTCGCTTAGCTTAGTCACACAGCTACCTCGTTGCACCTCTTTTTTTCTTTGCATCATGTGCTGTTTGGGGACTATTTTTTAAATCTGCCATCCTGTCTGACACTGCAGTGCCACTCCTAGATGGGCCAGGTGTTTGTGTCGGCCACTTGTGTCGCTTAGCTTAGTCACACAGCTACCTCATTGCACCTCTTTTTTTCTTTGCATTATGTGCTGTTTGGTGACTATTTTTTAAATCTGCCATCCTGTCTGACACTGCAGTGCCACTCCTAGATGGGGCAGGTGTTTGTGTCGGCCACTTGGGTCGCTTAGCTTAGCCATCCAGCGACCTTGGTGCACCTCTTTTTTTCTTTGCATCATGTGCTGTTTGGGGACTATTTTTTAAATCTGCCATCCTGTCTGACACTGCAGTGCCACTCCTAGATGGGCCAGGTGTTTGTGTCGGCCACTTGGGTCGCTTAGCTTAGTCACACAGCTACCTCGTAGCACCTCTTTTTTTCTTTGCATCATGTGCTGTTTGGGGACTATTTTTTAAATCTGCCATCCTGTCTGACACGGCAGTGCCATTCCTAGATGGGCCAGGTGTTTGTGTTGGCCACTTGGGTCGCTTAGCTTAGTCACACAGCTACCTCGTTGCACCTCTTTTTTTCTTTGCATCATGTGCTGTTTGGGGACTATTTTTTAAATCTGCCATCCTGTCTGACACTGCAGTGCCACTCCTAGATGGGCCAGGTGTTTGTGTCGGCCACTTGGGTCGCTTAGCTTAGCCATCCAGCGACCTCGGTGCAAATTTTAGGACTAAAAATAATATTGTGAGGTGTGAGGTGTTCAGAATAGACTGGAAATGAGTGGAAATTATGGTTATTGAGGTTAATAATACTATGGGATCAAAATGACCCCCAAATTCTATGATTTAAGCTGTTATTGAGGGGTTTTTGTAAAAAAAACACCCAAATCCAAAACACACCCGAATCCGACAAAAAATTTTCAGGGAGGTTTTGCCAAAACGCGTCCGAATCCAAAACATGGCCGCGGAACCGAATCCAAAACCAAAACACAAAAGCCGAAAAATTTCCAGTGCACATCACTAGCAGAGACATGTTAGCTGGAGAGATAACAGGCAGAGACAGGTTAGTGGGAGAGATAAGAGCCAGAGACAGGTTAGCTGGAGAGATAAGAGGCAGAGACAGGATAGTGTGAGACATAAGTGGCAAAGACAGGTTAGCTGGAGAGATAACAGGCAAAGTCTGAATAGCTGGAGAGATAAGAGGCAGAGACAGGATAACTATAGAGACAAGATGCAGAGACAGGTCAGCTGGAGAGATAAGAGGCAGAGACAGGATAACTATAGAGACAAGAGGCAGAGACAGGTCAGCAGGAGAGATAAGAGGCAGAGACAGGATAACTATAGAGACAAGAGGCAGAGACAGGATTGTGGGAGAGATAACAGGCAGAGACAGGTTTAGAAGGAGAGATAAGAGGCAGAGACAGGTTAGCTGGAGAGAAAACAGGCAGAGACAGGTTTAGAAGGAGAGATTAGAGGCTGAGATAGGTTAGCTGGAGAGATACGAGGCAGACACAGAATAGCAGGAGAGATGACAGGCAGAGACAGGATAGCGCAAGAGATAACCATTAGAGACAGGCTAGAGGGCGAGATAAGATGCAGAGACAGGTTAGTTGGAAGGATAAGATGCAGAGACAGGTTAGTTGGAAGGATAAGATGCAGAGACAGGTTAGTTGGAGGATAAGATGCAGAGACAGGTTAGTTGGAAGGATAAGATGCAGAGACAGGTTAGTTGGAAGGATAAGATGCAGAGACAGGTTAGTTGGAAGGATAAGATGCAGAGACAGGTTAGTTGGAGGATAAGATGCAGAGACAGGTTAGTTGGAGGATAAGATGCAGAGACAGGTTAGTTGGAGGATAAGATGCAGAGACAGGTTAGTTGGAGGATAAGATGCAGAGACAGGTTAGTTGGAGGATAAGATGCAGAGACAGGTTAGTTGGAAGGATAAGATGCAGAGACAGGTTAGTTGGAGGATAAGATGCAGAGACAGGTTAGTTGGAAGGATAAGATGCAGAGACAGGTTAGTTGGAAGGATAAGATGCAGAGACAGGTTAGTTGGAAGGATAAGATGCAGAGACAGGTTAGTTGGAAGGATAAGATGCAGAGACAGGTTAGTTGGAAGGATAAGATGCAGAGACAGGTTAGTTGGAGGATAAGATGCAGAGACAGGTTAGTTGGAAGGATAAGATGCAGAGACAGGTTAGTTGGAGGATAAGATGCAGAGACAGGTTAGTTGGAAGGATAAGATGCAGAGACAGGTTAGTTGGAGGATAAGATGCAGAGACAGGTTAGTTGGAGGATAAGATGCAGAAACAGGTTAGTTGGAGGATAAGATGCAGAGACAGGTTAGTTGGAGGATAAGATGCAGAGACAGGTCAGTTGAAGGATACAATGCAGAGACAGATTAGCAGGAGATATAACAGGCAGAGACAGGTTAGCGGGAGAGATAACACTCAAAGATCGGTTATTTGGAGGGATACAAATAGAGACAAGTTAGTCAAGGGATAACAGGTAGAGACAGGTTATCTGAATAGATAACAGGCAGAGACAGATTAGCAGGAGAGATAAGAGATAGAGACAGCGTAGCCGAAGAGATAACAGGCAGAGATAGGTTAGCGGGAGATATAACAGGCAGAGACAGGTTAGCGGGAGAGAAAACAGGTAGAGACAGGTTAGCTGGAGAGATAACAGGCAGAGACAGATTAGCAGGAGAGATGACAGGCAGAGACAGGATAGCGCGAGAGATAACAGGTAGAGACAGGCTAGAGGGCAAGATAAGATGCAGAGACTGGTTTGTTGGAAGGATAAGATACAGAGACAGGTTAGCAGGAGAAATAACAGGCAGAGACAGGTTAGCGGGAGAGATAACAGGCAGAGACAGGTAAGCAGTAGAGATAACAGGCAGAGACAGGTTAGCTGGAGAGATAACAGGCAGAGACAGGTTAGCAGGAGTGATAACAGGCAGAGACAGGTTAGCTGGAGAGATAACAGGCAGAGACAGGTTAATGCGAGAAATAACAGGCAGAGACAGGTTAGCAGGAGTGATAACAGGCAGAGACAGGTTAGAAGGAGTGATAACAGGCAGAGACAGGTTAGAAGGAGTGATAACAGGCAGAGAGACAGAGGATAGGGGGAAATTGTGAGGAAACCACACTTCACTGGGATGGTGATTACCGTCTGTGGGATTCAATTCACTCGAGCAGATCAGCATATATAAAAAAATAAGTCTTTATTATGACAGCACAACACCATAAGATGGTCACATTATACAGGGTAATTGGTAGCACATACAGTACCCTCCAGCAGCCACTTGCAGTCAGCATCCATAAGTAGTAATAGCAATAATCTGTATCCTTACCACTACTGCTTGCTAGACAGTCCTGTGTCCCCCAGCTTGGTGTACTGGCTCACACTGACCCTGTCCTGGTAGGGCTTCCTCTGGTGGCACAGCGATGCCCAGCTCAGAATGTTTCCTGCTGATGTCTGATTCACAGGATCCACCACAATAGACTCTCCACCATTGAGACCTGCTCTCCTTATATACCTGACTGGCAGATCCCCTCTGGTGCCAAACAGTCTACTCAGGGGGCTGGGTTAGGAGATCACAATGTTGTGTCAGCCAGTGTCCTGCTGTGGAGACCCGTTGTACATCCTCTGGGAGTTCTAACCTAATTACCCCCCAGATTACCGGGTGACCTAGATAAATAACCCGGGCTGCCAGCTATTTTACCAGTCACACAGTCATTGTTCTGATTCCATTATCAGCAACACCTATCACACCTCACACAATGGACCAACACATGGTAATGAGCTAGCACAGCCGCCTGGCTCTCCTCCTGTCACACTCCTGTCACACACTATGGCCTGTCCTGCTATAGTCACACAGTATGGCAATGGTCTTTATATCTCCAATCAGGGCTGCCATCAGAAATCGTGGGGCCCGGGACAGACAAAATAAGCAGCCCCCCCCCCCCCAAAAAAAAAATAATAATAATAATAATCTCCTATATAATAGCCCTATTCTGTGACCTTGTGATTCATTTGCTAACGCTGGGCGGAGTCACAACAGTGGGCGGAGTTATTCAAATGAGTCACAGAGATCTGGCCAAATCTACAGGAGACTGGGAGCAGAAGCAGATAGCATGGGCATTGGGCATGGCACAGGCAGGGGTGCAGACCTCCCAGCTTAACGCAGGAGCTTTCTCCAGGCAGAAGGAGGGAAACACACTCGGCGAAAAGGGGGCGTGGCATCACGGGAGGGCCCCGTTTTCGTCAGTGAGGGAGCATGCCCTGCGCTCTGTGAGCTGCTGGCATGCCCCCAGGGGCTGATTATGAGTCCGGGGGGCACAGGGCACTTGAGACAGGGGAGCCCTATCTCATTGCTGTGCCTGCTGTGGGTTGGGGGCGTGGCCTAATCGCGCCCCACGCGGCCACGCCCCCTTATGCACATTCCGATTTTTTTATTTTTTTTTTATATGGGATTTTGGCCCCTCAGCTAGGGCTAAATCCAGAGGAGGTGGTCGCTCCCCCCTACACACCCGCACAGGGAGAAGAAAGCAGGGAGACTGCTGCCTCCCTGCAACACCACAGACCTGCCAATATGCAGCAGCGTGTGCTGACTGTAGCACAATGCTGCCGCTGTTGCTGGCAGGACGGGGGAGCTTCTGAGCTGGGACAGAGCTACTCCAGCCGGGGGGCCCCCTAAAACTGTGGGGCCAACGGTACGTATCCCCTGGCCACCCCCCCCCCCCCTTAATCCGGCTCTGCTGCTGGAACCCCCCCCCCGTAATCCGTACCCCCTGATGCCCCCTCTCCCTCTGTCTCCACTATTCACCGCTGCTCTGCTAAGCAGAACAGCGAGTACAGGAGCTTTCCAACTGCCCCCCCCCCCATCGCCGGACACTGCGACCCGCGGGTGGGACAGCGGGACAGACCCCAAAAAATGGGACTGTCCCGCGAAAATCGGGACAGTTGGGAGGTATGGGGGTGTGTGAGGGGTATGTCATACAGACAGACGGGCACCGGCTCACTGTGTGCTTGACCCCCCACATCGGCATACTCAGCAGGGTCTCTCTGGTGCAGAGGCGCGTCACTTTCTGACACACTCCACGCTTCTTAGCTGCAGTTTAGTGGGGCACCTGCCGCTGTGCAGGTTCCGTACTGCCTCTGTTATCTCCAGCCCCGGCAACCCCACCGCTAGCTGCAGCGCTGCCACCCGCAGTGGAGTGCGACCAGCTCATTCACACACTTTAGCTGGCGGGTAGCGCTGCAGAAATCCGAGCTGCTTGCAGGCTCCGACCCACTTCTCCCTCCAGCCGCAGCGTCTCCTGGGAGCTAACCAGTCACTCCCAGTCTCCCCTTACCACAGTGCCCGGAAGCCGTGAGGTCCGCGCCACGTGCATGCTATGACCCCCTCCTCCCTCCAGCCGCAGCATCTCCTGGGGGCTAACCAGTCATTTCCAGTCTCACCTTACCACAGTGCCCGGCAGCTGCGCGAGGTCTGCGGTGTGTGACTGAGGAGGGGGGGAGGGATGCGGATGGGCAGAGGAAGCAGGACTCCAGCCTGAGAGAGTCAGCCTTGCCAAGTCTCCAGCAGCAGCAGATCCCAACAGGTTGGAATGGAACAGCAGCAGCCAGCAGCAGTGACTCCGGTAAGACACATCTGTCTGTCACCACTGTTTTGTCCCTAATACCAATCTCTCCCGTGCCCTGTGTTCTGTCATGTCCCTGTCACCCCTGGCCTTGCCCTGCCACCCTTATTCTGGCCCTTTCACCCTTATCCTGGCCCTGTCACCCTTATGCTGGCCCTGTTACCCCTATCCTGGCCCTGTCACCCCTGTGCTTGCCCTGTCAACCCTATACTGGCCCCGTCACCCCTGTCCTGGTCCTGCCGCCCCTACCCTGGCCCTGTCACCCCTATCCTGTCCCTATCATTTCTGTCCTGGCCCTGTCACCCCTGTCCTGGCCCCGTCACCCCTGTCCTGGCCCCGTCACCCCTGTCCTGGCACCGTCACCCCTGTCCTGGCCCCGTCAACCCTGTACTGACCCTGTCACCCCTGTCCTGGCCCTGTTACTGCATACCCTCCAACTACCTTTTATGGCATGTACAGTACCCGCAGCGCCTCCAGACCTCTCCCCAATGCACTACACCTCCGCACTTTCCCCTCCACCACATGCGGCACTCCACCCCTCCCCCACATGCTGTGCCTCCAGACCCCCTACACCACCCGTGGCTCCCACTCCTCCACCCCTTCACCACCCACAGCACCTCCAGGCCCCTTCCACCATTCACCCCCCTTATACGTCTCCCCCCACACCTGCCCCCCTCCACCCGCAGCATCTGCAGACACCCTCCTCCATCAGCGGTCCCCCCCTCACCCACCCCTCCCCCACCAATGGCACCCCCGCACCTGCCCCTCCACCACCTGCAGCACCTCCGGACCTCCTTTCCCATCCGCCGCAACACCCGTACCTGCCCCTACCCTACCCATGGTGC
This sequence comes from Pseudophryne corroboree, assembly GCF_028390025.1. Lineage (NCBI taxonomy): Eukaryota > Metazoa > Chordata > Amphibia > Anura > Myobatrachidae > Pseudophryne > Pseudophryne corroboree. The sequence continues at coordinate 5,061,405 of NC_086449.1, read as the reverse complement.
CTGCGGTCCCCTACCCAACCCCCGGCACACCCATCCCACAGCACCTCCGGAACCCTTCACCCATCCACAACATCCCCACACCTGCCCCTCTCCCACCCGTGGCACCCCTGCCCCTCCCCCACCTGCAGTGCCTCCGGACCCCTCCCCCATCTGCATCCCCCACTCCTCTGCCCCTCCCCCACGCGCAACACCTCCCGAACCTTCCCCATCCGGGCCCCACCCCCACTTCTGCCTCCCCTCCACCCGCAGCATCTAGAGACACCATCCGCAGTCCCCCCCGCACCCGCTACATTCTGTACATCGTGCCCTGCAGGTGCTGTTCACGCCGTCGCAAGGGGCTGCGCCTCCTTCACCATTGCACGCCCTTTCATTGTGCAATATTTAACCACTAACAAAGGAATGCAGGTAATACTCCATATAATACAAATATTAAACCCCAGAAAGGCATGCAAGGGTTAAGGGGGCGTAGCCCCTTGCGACGGTGTGAAGAGCGCCCGTAGGGCGCGATGAAGCACCTAGTAATATATATATATATATATATCCTAAAGTGGGAGGGACATTTTCACTCAGTAGCGGGCAGCAGCGTGCGACAGGCTTCAGGGGCGGATGGAAAACCAGCCTGAGAAATTTCTGGGAGCAGCCCTAAATGTGGGTTGGATCTTCGGAGGGGGCGGCGTCTTATACATATACGCACACGCACACACACACACACACATATATTGTTCAGTAGAAATAAGGCAGCACTCTGGAGACTTGAATCAGTGTAAAATGGTAGTGTATTAAATCAATGTTTCGAGGCACGGGGGCCCCGTCAGGACACACAACAGTGAATAAGTGAAGCTTGTGTGTATATATAATTTTCCGCCCACTGTGCCCAAACGACACTCAGCAGGGTGACTGAGGTGTAACAACATCCGGGAGTCAGGAGGACGGTCTTTATCCTTCTAGTGGTTGTTCAGCCTCAGTGGTGCCAGCTGCTGATTGGCTGGCTCCGCCGTCAGCTATCAAAAAGTGACTGGGCTGTATTTGGTGGCAGCTGATTGGCTGCAGCTGCTGTCATTCAGGCCAGCTGGGAGGTAGGAATGGCTATTGGCCCGGCTGTCCTGCAGAGCTAACAGCCTTCACTGGGAAGTTAAGGGGCCGGGCCGTGAGATACACGCTGCGCTGCCACCGCTGCTGCCACCGCTGCCACACTTTACATGCACTGATCGGTCAAGGCTGAGCTGTGTGCCTTTGAGGCCATGTGTGCTAGCGGCAACGGAGGTGAGGTCCGGGTGGGTGACTGTTCAGCAAGAGCAGCAGTGGCGGCAGTGCAGCATGTATCTCACTTGCTGAACAGTCATGTCTGCGGTGATGTCTGTCTGAGATTGGGCCGCGGCTGCTAATGAGGAAGGTGTCCTGCCCAACGAGAGTCCGGCCCAATGTGCCGCTGGCGGGTGACATATCAGAGCGGCCGCACCTAGGACAGTTGTGCCCCCAGCACCCCCTTGATGGCAGCCCTGTCTCCAATACATACCATATTGCAGATAATAGCAAGGGCAATATAAAACTAATAACATGAAATAACAGTATACATGATACACATATGCTCTGGTGTATATACCTAGACTGGGCCAAGGATTAAAAAGTACATTATACTGTGAGAGACGAGTGATGAATAAAAAAATTCTCAGTCCAGGTGTGTTTTGTTTCGTCACAGAAATAATACAGATAAAGAGAAAGGATAGAGGGGAGAGAATATAGGTAAAGAGATAGCAGAGGGAAGATGAAAAAGTCCATGACAGAAGTCAGCAATGAGAGGAAATGGGTGAAGAGAAGGAGAATAGGAGGGAGAAGAAGCAGGAATGAGAGGAAATGGGTGAAGAGATGGAGAATAGGAGGGAGAAGCAGGAATGAGAGGAAATGGGTAAAGAGATGGAGAATAGGAGGGAGAAGCAGGAATGAGAGGAAATGGGTGAAGAGATGGTAAATAGGAGGGAGAAGAAGCAGGAATGAGAGGAAATGGGTGAAGAGATGGAGAATAGGAGGGAGAAGAAGCAGGAATGAGAGGAAATGGGTGAAGAGATGGAGAATAGGAGGGAGAAGCAGGAATGAGAGGAAATGGGTGAAGAGATGGAGAATAGGAGGGAGAAGAAGCAGGAATGAGAGGAAATGGGGGAAGAGATGGAGAATAGGAGGGAGAAGAAGCAGGAATGAGAGGAAATGGGTGAAGAGATGGGTAATAAGAGGGAGAAGGAACAGGAATGAGAGGAAATGGGTGAAGAGATGGAGAATAGGAGGGAGAAGAAGCAGGAATGAGAGGAAATGGGTGAAGAGATGGAGAATAGGAGGGAGAAGGAACAGGAATGAGAGGAAATGGGCGAAGAGATGGAGAATAGGAGGGAGAAGAAACAGGAATGAGAGGAAATGGGTGAAGAGATGGAGAATAGGAGGGAGAAGAAACAGGAATGAGAGGAAATGGGTGAAGAGATGGAGAATAGGAGGGAGAAGCCGGAATGAGAGGAAATGGGTGAAGAGAAGGAGAATAGGAGAGAGAAGAAACAGGAATGAGAGGAAATGGGTGAAGAGATGGAGAATAGGAGGGAGAAGCAGGAAGGAGAGGAAATGGGTGAAGAGATGGAGAATAGGAGGGAGACGAAGCAGGAATGAGAGGAAATGGGTGAAGAGATGGAGAATAGGAGGGAGAAGCAGGAATGAGAGGAAATGGGTGAAGAGATGGAGAATAGGAGGGAGAAGCAGGAATGAGAGGAAATGGGTGAAGAGATGGAGAATAGGAGGGAGAAGAAGCAGGAATGAGAGGAAATGGGTGAAGAGATGGGGAATAAGAGGGAGAAGGAACAGGAATGAGAGGAAATGGGTGAAGAGATGGAGAATATGAGGGAGAAGAAGCAGGAATGAGAGGAAATGGGTGAAGAGATGGAGAATAGGAGGGAGAAGAAACAGGAATAAGAGGAAATGGGTGAGGAGATGGAGAATAGGAGGGAGAAGGAACAGGAATGAGAGGAAATGGGTGAAGAGATGGAGAATAGGAGGGAGAAGGAACAGGAATGAGAGTAAATGGGTGAAGAGATGGAGAATAGGAGGGAAAAGGAACAGGAATGAGAGGAAATGGGTGAAGAGATGGAGAATAGGAGGGAGAAGCAGGAATGAGAGGAAATGGGTGAAGAGATGGAGAATAGGAGGGAGAAGAAGCAGGAATGAGAGGAAATGGGTGAAGAGATGGAGAATAGGAGGGAGAAGGAACAGGAATGAGAGGAAATGGGTGAAGAGATGGAAAATAGGAGGGAGAAGGAACAGGAATGAGAGTAAATGGGTGAAGAGATGGAGAATAGGAGGGAGAAGAAGCAGTAATGAGAGGAAATGGGTGAAGAGATGGAGAATAGGAGGGAGAAGCAGGAATGAGAGGAAATGGGTGAAGAGATGGAGAATAGGAGGGAGAAGCAGGAATGAGAGGCAATGGGTGAAGAGATGGAGAATAGGAGGGAGAAGAAGCAGGAATGAGAGGAAATGGGTGAAGAGATGGGGAATAAGAGGGAGAAGGAACAGGAATGAGAGGAAATGGGTGAAGAGATGGAGAATAGGAGGGAGAAGAAGCAGGAATGAGAGGAAATGGGTGAAGAGATGGAGAATAGGAAGGAAAAGAAGCAGGAATGAGAGGAAATGGGTGAAGAGATGGAGAATAGGAGGGAGAAGGAATAGGAATGAGAGGAAATGGGCGAAGAGATGGAGAATAGGAGGGAGAAGAAACAGGAATGAGAGGAAATGGGTGAAGAGATGGAGAATAGGAGGGAGAAGAAACAGGAATGAGAGGAAATGGGTGAAGAGATGGAGAATAGGAGGGAGAAGCCGGAATGAGAGGAAATGGGTGAAGAGAAGGAGAATAGGAGAGAGAAGAAACAGGAATGAGAGGAAATGGGTGAAGAGATGGAGAATAGGAGGGAGAAGCAGGAAGGAGAGTAAATGGGTGAAGAGATGGAGAATAGGAGGGAGACGAAGCAGGAATGAGAGGAAATGGGTGAAGAGATGGAGAATAGGAGGGAGAAGGAACAGGAATGAGAGGAAATGGGTGAAGAGATGGAGAATAGGAGGGAGAAGAAGCAGGAATGAGAGGAAATGGGTGAAGAGATGGAGAATAGGAGGGAGAAGGAACAGGAATGAGAGGAAATGGGCGAAGAGATGGAGAATAGGAGGGAGAAGAAACAGGAATGAGAGGAAATGGGTGAAGAGATGGAGAATAGGAGGGAGAAGAAACAGGAATGAGAGGAAATGGGTGAAGAGATGGAGAATAGGAGGGAGAAGCCGGAATGAGAGGAAATGGGTGAAGAGAAGGAGAATAGGAGAGAGAAGAAACAGGAATGAGAGGAAATGGGTGAAGAGATGGAGAATAGGAGGGAGAAGCAGGAAGGAGAGGAAATGGGTGAAGAGATGGAGAATAGGAGGGAGACGAAGCAGGAATGAGAGGAAATGGGTGAAGAGATGGAGAATAGGAGGGAGAAGCAGGAATGAGAGGAAATGGGTGAAGAGATGGAGAATAGGAGGGAGAAGCAGGAATGAGAGGAAATGGGTGAAGAGATGGAGAATAGGAGGGAGAAGAAGCAGGAATGAGAGGAAATGGGTGAAGAGATGGGGAATAAGAGGGAGAAGGAACAGGAATGAGAGGAAATGGGTGAAGAGATGGAGAATATGAGGGAGAAGAAGAAGCAGGAATGAGAGGAAATGGGTGAAGAGATGGAGAATAGGAGGGAGAAGAAACAGGAATAAGAGGAAATGGGTGAGGAGATGGAGAATAGGAGGGAGAAGGAACAGGAATGAGAGGAAATGGGTGAAGAGATGGAGAATAGGAGGGAGAAGGAACAGGAATGAGAGTAAATGGGTGAAGAGATGGAGAATAGGAGGGAGAAGCAGGAATGAGAGGAAATGGGTGAAGAGATGGAGAATAGGAGGGAGAAGAAGCAGGAATGAGAGGAAATGGGTGAAGAGATGGAGAATAGGAGGGAGAAGAAGCAGGAATGAGAGGAAATGGGTGAAGAGATGGAGAATAGGAGGGAGAAGGAACAGGAATGAGAGGAAATGGGTGAAGAGATGGAAAATAGGAGGGAGAAGGAACAGGAATGAGAGTAAATGGGTGAAGAGATGGAGAATAGGAGGGAGAAGAAGCAGGAATGAGAGGAAATGGGTGAAGAGATGGAGAATAGGAGGGAGAAGCAGGAATGAGAGGAAATGGGTGAAGAGATGGAGAATAGGAGGGAGAAGCAGGAATGAGAGGCAATGGGTGAAGAGATGGAGAATAGGAGGGAGAAGAAGCAGGAATGAGAGGAAATGGGTGAAGAGATGGGGAATAAGAGGGAGAAGGAACAGGAATCAGAGGAAATGGGTGAAGAGATGGAGAATAGGAGGGAGAAGAAGCAGGAATGAGAGGAAATGGGTGAAGAGATGGAGAATAGGAGGGAGAAGAAGCAGGAATGAGAGGAAATGGGTGAAGAGATGGAGAATAGGAGGGAGAAGGAATAGGAATGAGAGGAAATGGGCGAAGAGATGGAGAATAGGAGGGAGAAGAAACAGGAATGAGAGGAAATGGGTGAAGAGATGGAGAATAGGAGGGAGAAGAAACAGGAATGAGAGGAAATGGGTGAAGAGATGGAGAATAGGAGGGAGAAGCAGGAATGAGAGGAAATGGGTGAAGAGAAGGAGAATAGGAACGAGAAGAAACAGGACTGAGAGGAAATGGGTGAAGAGATGGAGAATAGGAGGGAGAAGCAGGAAGGAGAGGAAATGGGTGAAGAGATGGAGAATAGGAGGGAGACGAAGCAGGAATGAGAGGAAATGGGTGAAGAGATGGAGAATAGGAGGGAGAAGAAGCAGGAATGAGAGGAAATGGGTGAAGAGATTGAGAATAGGAGGGAGAAGAAGCAGGAATGAGAGGAAATGGGTGAAGAGATGGAGAATAGGAGGGAGAAGGAATAGGAATGAGAGGAAATGGGCGAAGAGATGGAGAATAGGAGGGAGAAGAAACAGGAATGAGAGGAAATGGGTGAAGAGATGGAGAATAGGAGGGAGAAGAAACAGGAATGAGAGGAAATGGGTGAAGAGATGGAGAATAGGAGAGAGAAGCCGGAATGAGAGGAAATGGGTGAAGAGAAGGAGAATAGGAGAGAGAAGAAACAGGAATGAGAGGAAATGGGTGAAGAGATGGAGAATAGGAGGGAGAAGCAGGAATGAGAGGAAATGGGTGAAGAGATGGAGAATAGGAGGGAGAAGAAGCAGGAATGAGGGAAATGGGTGAAGAGATGGGGAATAAGAGGGAGAAGGAACAGGAATGAGAGGAAATGGGTGAAGAGATGGAGAATATGAGGGAGAAGAAGCAGGAATGAGAGGAAATGGGTGAAGAGATGGAGAATAGGAGTGAGAAGAAACAGGAATAAGAGGAAATGGGTGAGGAGATGGAGAATAGGAGGGAGAAGGAACAGGAATGAGAGGAAATGGGTGAAGAGATGGAGAATAGGAGGGAGAAGGAACAGGAATGAGAGTAAATGGGTGAAGAGATGGAGAATAGGAGGGAGAAGGAACAGGAATGAGAGGAAATGGGTGAAGAGATGGAGAATAGGAGGGAGAAGCAGGAATGAGAGGAAATGGGTGAAGAGATGGAGAATAGGAGGGAGAAGAAGCAGGAATGAGAGGAAATGGGTGAAGAGATGGAGAATAGGAGGGAGAAGGAACAGGAATGAGAGGAAATGGGTGAAGAGATGGAAAATAGGAGGGAGAAGGAACAGGAATGAGAGTAAATGGGTGAAGAGATGGAGAATAGGAGGGAGAAGAAGCAGGAATGAGAGGAAATGGGTGAAGAGATGGAGAATAGGAGGGAGAAGCAGGAATGAGAGGAAATGGGTGAAGAGATGGAGAATAGGAGGGAGAAGCAGGAATGAGAGGCAATGGGTGAAGAGATGGAGAATAGGAGGGAGAAGAAGAAGGAATGAGAGGAAATGGGTGAAGAGATGGGGAATAAGAGGGAGAAGGAACAGGAATGAGAGGAAATGGGTGAAGAGATGGAGAATAGGAGGGAGAAGAAGCAGGAATGAGAGGAAATGGGTGAAGAGATGGAGAATAGGAGGGAGAAGAAGCAGGAATGAGAGGAAATGGGTGAAGAGATGGAGAATAGGAGGGAGAAGGAATAGGAATGAGAGGAAATGGGCGAAGAGATGGAGAATAGGAGGGAGAAGAAACAGGAATGAGAGGAAATGGGTGAAGAGATGGAGAATAGGAGGGAGAAGAAACAGGAATGAGAGGAAATGGGTGAAGAGATGGAGAATAGGAGGGAGAAGCAGGAATGAGAGGAAATGGGTGAAGAGAAGGAGAATAGGAACGAGAAGAAACAGGACTGAGAGGAAATGGGTGAAGAGATGGAGAATAGGAGGGAGAAGCAGGAAGGAGAGGAAATGGGTGAAGAGATGGAGAATAGGAGGGAGACGAAGCAGGAATGAGAGGAAATGGGTGAAGAGATGGAGAATAGGAGGGAGAAGAAGCAGGAATGAGAGGAAATGGGTGAAGAGATGGAGAATAGGAGGGAGAAGAAGCAGGAATGAGAGGAAATGGGTGAAGAGATGGAGAATAGGAGGGAGAAGCAGGAATGAGAGGAAATGGGTGAAGAGATGGAGAATAGGAGGGAGAAGAAGCAGGAATGAGAGGAAATGGGGGAAGAGATGGAGAATAGGAGGGAGAAGAAGCAGGAATGAGAGGAAATGGGTGAAGAGATGGGTAATAAGAGGGAGAAGGAACAGGAATGAGAGGAAATGGGTGAAGAGATGGAGAATAGGAGGGAGAAGAAGCAGGAATGAGAGGAAATGGGTGAAGAGATGGAGAATAGGAGGGAGAAGGAACAGGAATGAGAGGAAATGGGCGAAGAGATGGAGAATAGGAGGGAGAAGAAACAGGAATGAGAGGAAATGGGTGAAGAGATGGAGAATAGGAGGGAGAAGAAACAGGAATGAGAGGAAATGGGTGAAGAGATGGAGAATAGGAGGGAGAAGCCGGAATGAGAGGAAATGGGTGAAGAGAAGGAGAATAGGAGAGAGAAGAAACAGGAATGAGAGGAAATGGGTGAAGAGATGGAGAATAGGAGGGAGAAGCAGGAAGGAGAGGAAATGGGTGAAGAGATGGAGAATAGGAGGGAGACGAAGCAGGAATGAGAGGAAATGGGTGAAGAGATGGGGAATAAGAGGGAGAAGGAACAGGAATGAGAGGAAATGGGTGAAGAGATGGAGAATATGAGGGAGAAGAAGCAGGAATGAGAGGAAATGAGTGAAGAGATGGAGAATAGGAGGGAGAAGAAACAGGAATAAGAGGAAATGGGTGAAGAGATGGAGAATAGGAGGGAGAAGGAACAGGAATGAGAGGAAATGGGTGAAGAGATGGAGAATAGGAGGGAGAAGCAGGAATGAGAGGAAATAGGTGAAGAGATGGAGAATAGGTAGGAGAAGGAACAGGAATGAGAGGAAATGGGTGAAGAGATGGAAAATAGGAGGGAGAAGGAACAGGAATGAGAGTAAATGGGTGAAGAGATGGAGAATAGGAGAGAGAAGAAGCAGGAATGAGAGGAAATGGGTGAAGAGATGGAGAATAGGAGGGAGAAGAAGCAGGAATGAGAGGAAATGGGTGAAGAGATGGAGAATAGGAGGGAGAAGCAGGAATGAGAGGAAATGGGTGAAGAGATGGAGAATAGGAGGGAGAAGCAGGAATGAGAGGCAATGGGTGAAGAGATGGAGAATAGGAGGGAGAAGAAGCAGGAATGAGAGGAAATGGGTGAAGAGATGGGGAATAAGAGGGAGAAGGAACAGGAATGAGAGGAAATGGGTGAAGAGATGGAGAATAGGAGGGAGAAGAAGCAGGAATGAGAGGAAATGGGTGAAGAGATGGAGAATAGGAGGGAGAAGGAACAGGAATGAGAGGAAATGGGCGAAGAGATGGAGAATAGGAGGGAGAAGAAACAGGAATGAGAGGAAATGGGTGAAGAGATGGAGAATAGGAGGGAGAAGAAACAGGAATGAGAGGAAATGGGTGAAGAGATGGAGAATAGGAGGGAGAAGCAGGAATGAGAGGAAATGGGTGAAGAGAAGGAGAATAGGAGGGAGAAGAAACAGGAATGAGAGGAAATGAGTGAAGAGATGGAGAATAGGAGGGAGAAGCAGGAAGGAGAGGAAATGGGTGAAGAGATGGAGAATAGGAGGGATACGAAGCAGGAATGAGAGGAAATGGGTGAAGAGATGGAGAATAGGAGGGAGAAGAAGCAGGAATGAGAGGAAATGGGTGTAGAGATGGGGAATAAGAGGGAGAAGGAACAGGAATGAGAGGAAATGGGTGAAGAGATGGAGAATATGAGGGAGAAGAAGCAGGAATGAGAGGAAATGGGTGAAGAGATGGAGAATAGGAGGGAGAAGAAACAGGAATAAGAGGAAATGGGTGAAGAGATGGAGAATAGGATGGAGAAGGAACAGGAATGAGAGGAAATGGGTGAAGAGATGGAGAATAGGAGGGAGAAGGAACAGGAATGAGAGGAAATAGGTGAAGAGATGGAGAATAGGTAGGAGAAGGAACAGGAATGAGAGGAAATGGGTGAAGAGATGGAAAATAGGAGGGAGAAGGAACAGGAATGAGAGTAAATGGGTGAAGAGATGGAGAATAGGAGGGAGAAGAAGCAGGAATGAGAGGAAATGGGTGAAGAGATGGAGAATAGGAGGGAGAAGCAGGAATGAGAGGAAATGGGTGAAGAGATGGAGAATAGGAGGGAGAAGAAGCAGGAATGAGAGGAAATGGGTGAAGAGATGGAGAATAGGAGGGAGCAGAAGCAGGAATGAGAGAAAATGGCTGAAGAGATGGAGAATAGGATGGAGAAGCAGGAATGAGAGGAAATGGGTGAAGAGATGGAGAATAAGAGGTAGAAGAAGCAGGAATGAGAGGAAATGGGTGAAGAGATGGAGAATAGGAGGGAGAAGAAGCAGGAATGAGAGGAAATGGGTGAAGAGATGGAGAATAGGAAGGAGAAGGAACAGGAATGAGAGGAAATGGGTGAAGAGATGGAGAATAGGAGGGAAAAGGAACAGGAATGAAAGGAAATGGGTGAAGAGATGGAGAATAGGAGGGAGAAGAAACAGGAATGAGAGGAAATGGGTGAAGAGATGGAGAATAGGAGGGCGAAGGAACAGGAATGAGAGTAAATGGGTGAAGAGATGGAGAATAGGAGGGAGAAGCAGGAATGAGAGGAAATGGGTGAAGAGATGGAGAATAGGAGGGAGAAGAAGCAGGAATGAGAGGAAATGGGTGAAGAGATGGAGAATAGGAAGGAGAAGGAACAGGAATGAGAGGAAATGGGTGAAAAGATGGAGAATAGGAGGGAAAAGGAACAGGAATGAACGGAAATGGGTGAAGAGATGGAGAATAGGAGGGAGAAGAAACAGGAATGAGAGGAAATGGGTGAAGAGATGGAGAATAGGAGGGAGAAGGAACAGGAATGAGAGTAAATGGGTGAAGAGATGGAGAATATGAGGGAGAAGAAGAGAAGAAGCAGGAATGAGAGGAAATGGGTGAAGAGATGGAGAATAGGAGGGAGAAGCAGGAATGAGAGGAAATGGGTGAAGAGATGGAGAATAGGAGGGAGAAGAAGTAGGAATGAGAGGAAATGGGTGAAGAGATGGAGAATAGGAGGGAGAAGCAGGAATGAGAGGAAATGGGTGAAGAGATGGTAAATAGGAGGGAGAAGAAGCAGGAATGAGAGGAAATGGGTGAAGAGATGGAGAATAGGAGGGAGAAGAAGCAGGAATTAGAGAAAATTGGTGAAGAGATGGAGAATAGGAAGGAAAAGGAATAGGAATGAGAGGAAATGGGTGAAGAGATGGAGAATAGGAGGGAGAAGGAACAGGAATGAGAGGAAATGGGTGAAGAGATGGAGAATAGGAGGGTGAAGAAGCAGGAATGAGAGGAAATGGGTGAAGAGATGGAGAATAGGAAGGAGAAGGAACAGGAATGAGAGGAAATGGGTGAAGAGATGGAGAATAGGAGGGAGAAGGAACAGGAGTGAAAGGAAATGGGTGAAGAGATGGAGAATAGGAGGGAGAAGAAACAGGAATGAGAGGAAATGGGTGAAGAGATGGAGAATAGGAGGGAGAAGGAACAGGAATGAGAGGAAATGGGTGAAGAGATGGAGAATAGGAGGGAGAAGGAACAGGAATGAGAGGAAATGGGTGAAGAGATGGAGAATAGGAGGGAGAAGCAGGAATGAGAGGAAATGGGTGAAGAGATGGAGAATAGGAGGGAGAAGAAGCATGAATGAGAGGAAATGGGTGAAGAGATGGAGAATAGGAGGGAGAAGAAACAGGAATGAGAGGAAATGGGTGAAGAGATGGAGAATAGGAGGGAGAAGGAACAGGATTAGGAGGGATGTCGGTTCACCAGGTGGCATATTTCCCCTCTGAAGATACACGAGGTGAGCTAATAAGCTACATGACAATTCTGCTAGATAATGGGTCCTATTGTAGTTCCCAATTGCCAGTACTTCAGCTATTGATGGCGCCCAGATCTGAGATGGCTTCCCATACCTCATCACCGATGCCACAGTACAGAACATTCTGGTGACCAATCTTCTGCTCATCTGCTACAGTTTAGGAGCTGCAGAGACATTGAAAATGTATTGTACAATGTAATTCATAGACTATTCTAGAACAGGATGACTATATACCATATATGTTTGCAGCTCCAGTCCTCAAGTATCACCAACAGGTCATGTTTTCTGGATTTCTTTAATAATGCACAGTTGAGTTGTTGTTTTTTTGGCAGGGTCAGTAATTACCCCACCTGCTTCCGCAGACAGAAATCCTTAAATCATGACCTGCTGGAAAACTTGAGGGTTTAGGTTTGGTGTATTGCTATAGCGTATGTAACCCTTCCTTGCCTAAGGGTTTTAATATGCCTCTGCGCTAGTGCCCCCACCCAAGTTATTATACCCTGGCTCGGTTGGGTAAGCCATCCCGGTGTGGACTATGGGTTGATGTTAATGTATATACTGTACATATACTATAGTCAGGAGGAATGAGGTGTATGTGTTATTACCTCGTAACTTAGCTCATAAAGTACATTATCACCATAGGCACGGTCAGTATGATTCACCTGCTCCTCCGATGCTAAATCTTCTGTCCTCGGACCATCTACTTGTCCCCGACAAAGGAACCGGACTCTATCAGGTAAATATTGATTATTTTATGCAAAGATGAGCTTGGCACACAGCAATAACACAGTGCTTCCAGAAAAACGTACCCTTTCTCTTAGATACCCGCTATTACCTCTCTAACCCTCTCTAAGATGGGCCTATTGTACAATTCCAGAATGCATGCAACACAAAAAATCAGATTGGTACCATTGCTATAGTCCAGTCACTATAGACCGGGGGTTTACCGGTATTATACTGCGCAGTATGAGTCGCCACAAATTACCATAGCCTTACCGGATTTTGCAAGGGGGTAGGGGTAGTTTTCTCTCCCACTTTTCAGTTAGTGATCGGTTTGTGATCCTCTGACAGCAGCAGAGGGGTCGCTGTACAGGTGCAATTAAAACGGGTGGTCTTCACTTTGCCGGCGGCCGGGCTCCCGACGACCAGCATACCGGCTCCGGCATACGACAGTTCTTCTCCCTCTTGGGGTCCACGACCCCCCTGGAGGGAGAATAGATAGCCTGGCGTGCGTAGCACGCTACCGTGACCGCAAGGGGCTCATTTGCGTTCACCCAGCTGTTGGTATGCCGGCGGTTGGGATTCCGGCACCGCTATGCTGGTCGCCGGGAGCCCGACCGCCGGCATACCATACTACACCCATTAAAATCCCCTCATCCAACTGGATGGGGCAACCTGCAACAATAGTGGGAAATATTCCTGCTCCGTTGATAAATAAGTCTATTAATTATATAATAGATGCCAGCAACTCCTATCAGTAGTGTCTGGATATCCTGTTGAATATATGGCGGCCCGCTCGCGGACCGTCCCTAAATGTTGTCAGAGTCGTTATCTCCGTGGTACTCGAGTAGTATTATGGGACCAATACTTATGATCTTTATCCTTGTAAATTGTATCCACTTGACTATACTGTATATTTTGTCTGCAGGAATAGAGCGATCCTTCTAGGTACAGTATAGGGAGAAACTCCAATTCTCCTAGCACTATCTGCTGCTCTGTATTCATTATGTCCTTTTGTTATAATAAACTATGGTGTCCTCTCTTTCATTTACAGACTTCCATATATTGGATGCCGGGATTAATCATTTCTATCAATCAGTCCTCACTAAGGGTAAGTATTCACTTTACTGACAGGGCTGTCTATTCAGCTCTTAATAATACAGTATGGGGTCTATTTACTAAGCCTTGAATGGAGATAAAGGGGGACATTTACTAACCAGTGATAAGAGCGGAGAAGTGAGCCAGTGGAGAAGTTGCCCCATCTACCAATCAGCACTGAAGTAACATCTATAATTTGCATACTATAAAATGATACAGAGCTGCTGATTGGTTGATGGGGCAATTTCTCCACTGGCTCACTTTTCCGCTCTTCTCACTGCTTAGTAAATGTCCCCCAAAGTCACTGGTGATAAAGTACCAGCCAATCAGCTTCTGTCATTTTCCAAACACAGTCTGTAACATGACAGGAGCCGATTGGCTGGTACTTTATCTCCAGCGACTTTATCTCCATCCAAGGCTTAGTAAATAGACTCCATATGTCACTATACTAGAGCCGTAAGTCTCTCTCCAATGTCCCAGGCCTACATAATTATTATAGTGTAGGATAGAGAAGAGTCGTGGCGCCAACCGATATATAAGCTGCAGCCCGACTGGTCAGAAAGGTAACCCCAGTACCCAAACGGAAGCGTATTAAGAAAGAATTAGACCAGAAGATGTGCGCTAATCTGATTAGAGTAAATATGAAATGGTACTTCCCTTACAGAACCTCTGTCGTGGGATTTACCGCATATTTCAAACAACATGGATCCATATGTGGGAAGAAAATAGACATATATAGTGTAGTGTGTTTAAAACAATACAATTTAATACAATACACTAACGAATCACAGTAAAACCATTGATTATAGATTGCTGCAAACAAATGGTGGTAGATGGGAAATTACCAGAGGATGGTAAAATGAATGCTTTAAATCAATGCAGCCTTGATGAAGGGAGAGATCCCGAAACGCGTCGGCACTGTATGACAAGCTAACCACTGCTGAGGGGAGTTTTTCCAGACGGACGGAGTGTTGTGGACTTTGGAGAATAGGTTCCGGAGCCGATATCTCCCCTGGACAACATCTTAAACGCACTCACTTCATTGAAATCTGGTAAACCTCCACCTTCACTTGACTTCAAGATTTTGATGTTTTAGAAATACTCACCAGCAAACAGGAGTTTAAATATATTATTTAAAGCATTCATTTTACCATCCTCTGGTAATTTTCCATCTACCACCATTTGTTTGCAGCAATCTATAATCAATGGTTTTACTGTGATTCGTTAGTGTATTGTATTAAATTGTATTGTTTTAAACACACTACACTATATATGTCTATTTTCTTCCCACATATGGATCCATGTTGTTTGAAATATGCGGTAAATCCCACGACAGAGGTTCTGTAAGGGAAGTACCATTTCATATTTACTCTAATCAGATTAGCGCACATCTTCTACATAATTATTACCATGACAGGCTGAAATTGCATGTACCAGTGGCTATTACATACCAGCTCCCTTAGCTATTTTACTAAACATCCTAGTGATATTTGGTGGACCCCCTTCTTTAAAGTAAAACCTTCATTACCTTCACAACCAGAAATAAAGACACGGAGACTTGAATTTTGGCAGAAAAATTGCTAGCTATTTATTTGTCCCTAACCAATAGCAAACCTGTAATAGAAATTTTTATTAAGATGCCGATCCAGCCGGCATATGGTGGCAGCAAAAAGAACGGCTCTATTAACCTAAATTAACCTTAAATTACTAAAACTTCGAAACGATCCTAATTTTAATACAACTATCACACACCGGTAATAGGTAACAACTCAACCCCCACAGTGACTACCCACCGCTCCTGGGTGCCCTGCCGCTGCCTTCCCGGATGGGTGGTCAAGCGGCCAATAAGTCGATGGAGGTGAGTGCACCTAAACCATACTAAACTGTAAAACACTACAGTTTACCATACAAATAGAAAACTGCCGTTCTTTTCCGCCAATAAATAGCCAACGATAAAACCAGCCAACAACTTAACGCCAAGGCACCACGTGCCCGAATCTCTGACCACAAGGGCGGGAGGGTGGGAAGGCAAATCACCACAAGAGAGAACTAAAATGGCTTCACCTTTCTTATATATAACAAACCCTCCCCTTCAAAAAAGGCTGTACTTTCCTCACAGCTAGGTCCACCCCTCACCAGATGTTTAACTCTTTCCTTTCCTATGCAGTCAATTCTCTCTCCTAAACATCCTAGTGATATTTGGTGGACCCCCTTCTTTAAAGTAAAGCATTCATTACCCTCAAACCAGAAATAAAGACACGGAGACTTGAATTTTGGCAGAAAAATTGCTAGCTATTTATTTGACCCTAACCAATAGCAAACCTGTAATAGAAAATTTTATTAAGATGCCGATCCAGCCGGCATATGGTGGCAGCAAAAAGAACGGCTCTATTAACCTAAATTAACCTTAAATTACTAAAACTTCGAAACGATCCTAATTTTAATACAACTATCACACACCGGTAATAGGTAACAACTCAACCCCCACAGTGACTACCCACCGCTCATGGGTGCCCTGCCGCTGCCTTCCCGGACAGGTGGTCAAGCGGCCAATAAGTCGATGGAGGTGAGTGCACCTAAACCATACTAAACTGTAAAACACTACAGTTTACCATACAAATAGAAAACTGCCGTTCTTTTCCGCCAACAGCGAAAGACTCATCCCCAAACTCTTCGCACCGCCACCATAACCTACCCTAACTCCTGCAAAACGAAACCAAGATCCTCCAGGAAAAACATCATCCCCTCATTGGATAGATGTACCCCATCAGGCCGGAAAAGGTGGCTGTCTCTGAACCGAATCCTAGGATGGCGAACCACCCTGCCCCCGTGGGACAGCACCCACTTCGCCACCGCCCCGTTCACCTTTTTCCGGGCCTCATCAATCTGGCGACCATCCGCCACACCCCTCCACCTCAACCTTGGCACCATCAAGGAGAAAACCAATACGCAATTGGTCCATGCTGCGGCCACACTTGCCAGATCTTGTATCATGGCCCACCGCAGATCCAAGGATGTCCTCTTCCCCAGGTCGTTGCCACCTAAATGGACAACCAAAACCCTAGGGACTCCATGCTTGCTGACCTGACTGACTAGCCTACTCTTCAGCTCGCTCCACATCATCCCTCGCCAGCCAAGCCATCTAACACGCCATGCTCCAGGCAACGCCTGAGCCCCTTCCGATGCCACAAACTTGGCTGCCCAGTATACATAAGAGTGTCCGACCACCCAAATAGCCAAATCGTCTTCCAACCAACCTGAAGGGGAAAAGAGGGGTAAAATTGATTACTAAAAAGCTTCATTAATTGCTTTCACCTGAAGGATCTGCCAAAAAGAAAAACTTTAGATCTCGATATTGCAGTAGTCACGGCCTAGCCGATCTGCACCATGCTTCTAGCCAATTTGAAGCGAACATAGACACACAAAGGGGAAGTTCAAATAAAACCAAACGAAATTAAAACAGGGGGGGGGTATAAAATGGGAAACACATGTAATAACTCAGCTGGAGGTGAAAGCGTAAAGACCTGCTGAGGGACTCTGATTAGAACAGATTAGCCGAATTGTAGATTAGAATTCAGTCCGTCAAGTCAGGCAAAAAATCGCAAAATAACTCCAGACCCCCGCTGCCGACTCATGCCAGCAACGACGAGTAGCTAATCCCTGAGTAGGATAAAAAAAGGGGGAACACCAACAGACGCACAATACCATACTGACAGAACTGTAACAACATAATACAACGCAAATAAACACAGCACCGCGCGCAATCCGACCTCTCATGCCACGGGGCGAATATATCGTCTGTAACTTGATGACTTCCATCGCCCCACCGCCTGGATTTCAGTTCAGGACAAACCCGCCGCCGCAGCCGACATCGCAGCGCCTATTCGGAAGGAATGGGTACCGAACGCAGCGGGTGGGAGGCCCAAGCTCGCCAAACAACGGCTCAGCATCCAACGAAACTGGTATTTCGTCACCGGCCGCCCGTCATAGTGCAATAGCCATGACCCCCTCCTAACGGGTCGCACCGCCACATATTGCACAGCTAGACCTACTGGGCAAACGCTCTCCTCCTGCGCCGGAACCAAAGTGACCCAGCGACCTCTCCCCACTTGGTCCGTCTTAGAGCGCCGCAATCTGCACAGCAAGGACCTCTCACCCACTACCACGTCTTCGACCAGCATGCGCGAATCCACTCTCTTGGAAGGCGCTACCAACTCCGAAACCCTAAAGGCCCCGTGGTAAGCCATTGAGAACGCCAAACTGAACAAAAGCGTCTCAAACCTGGACGACGCGACTCACCCCACCGCCGCGATGACGGCCGGCAACAAAGCCGCATCGATGGGCCGCCTCCTATCCGGTGGCGTCGGCGCTACTCGCGCCCACCCTTTCATTGCCTTCCGCAGAACATCGCTTTTTGTCACATCTGGGACGCCCCGCAGCTTACAGAAAAACGAGACCCCAGCCAAGTACCGGGATACCACCGCTCGGGACCTACCCGAAACATACAGCTGCCAAATAAAAGAAAGCATCAGCCGATGCCTGCTCTTACCTTGTTGCTGACGACCTTGGACAAACTCCTCCCACTCGCTCCAAGCTTGTCCGTAAGCCCTGAGCGTGGCTGGCGCGACTGACCGCAACGCTAGACCCTCCAGTCCGGCCTGATCACCTGCCAAACATAACCGGGACAATGAACACCTTGCTCGTCGGCCTCGGGTGCCAACAACCAAAACCTCCCCCACTGTCCTCGCGACAAAGCGTCGGCAATCCCATTCTCCAAACCGGGCACATGCTGCGCGCGGAACCACAGGTTCCTACGCAAGCATGTCAAAAGCAATTGCCCGAGCACTCGCAGAACCACCAACGACTTTGCCCTCTGGTTATTAATCGCATGTACCACGCCCAGATTATCGCATCTAAACAATATGCTGCGATTAGCCAGCCGATCGCCCCAGACCTCCAACGCTACCATAATGGGAAAAAGCTCCAGAAGCACCAGATCTTTTGTTAGACCCTCGCTATGCCATTTTGCCGGCCAGGATGCCGCGCACCAAGATCCCTCCAGAAAGCACCCGAATCCAGAGGCACCCGCTGCGTCGGTGAACAGCTGCAACCGTTCGCTGTCCACCGCTGGTGCTTGCCATATACACACCCCGTTGAAATCCTCCAGGAACGAGGCCCATATGGCCAAATCCCTTTTTATTTCGGAGGACAAACGCACAAAATGATATGGCCTGGCACACCCCGCCGTCGCCCTTTCAAGCTTCCGGCAGAAAACCCTGCCCTTCGGTATTACCCGAAAAGTAAGGACTGCGCCTGCCGCAGCGTGACTTTACGCGAACCTTCGAACCGGCAAATGTTCTCACGGAGCCTCGAAACCTTGTCCCGTGGCAGCCGACACTCTCCCGCCACCGTGTCGATTTCAATCCCCAAAAATGACAAGCAGGAGGCTGGACCTTCTGTTTTGTCCACGGCCACGGGAACACCGAAGTGGTAAAAGAGAGCTCGTATGCTAAAAAGCAAATCACCGCACCTTGTAGCATTAGCCGGACCTGCACACAGAAAGTCATCGAGGTAATGGGCTACCTCGTGACCCCCTGACGAAGACTCCACGCACCAATGAAGAAACGTGCTAAAGCGCTCGAAAAATGAGCATGAAACGGAGCATCCCATCGGCAAGCATTTGTCGATGAAATACTCCGCCCCAATCCGGAAACCCATAAAACGGAATGAGTCCGGATGCAACGGCAATAACCTAAAAGCTGATTCAACATCAATCTTAGCCATAAGGGCCCCGGTCCCGTAGCTGCGGACCATCTCTAGCGCCTCATCGAATGACTGATACACCACCGAGCAATAAGCCGGTGGTATTGCGTCATTGACCGACGCCCCTAACGGGTAAGAAAGATGCTGGATGAGCCGGAAAGCGCCTGGAGTCTTCTTAGGAACCACCCCGACCGGAGAGATGACCAAATCATCAACCGGGGGTGCCATAAACGGTCCCTCCATCCTGCCCAACCTGACCTCCTTATCCACTTTCTCCCGAAGCACTCCCGGCAAGGCTCGGGCAGATTGGAGGTTCCTCTGTGCCCGCACGGACACCTCACTCGCAACAGGCAAGCGAAAACCAAACTTAAAACCGTCAAACAAAAATTTTGCATCCTCTCTATTCGGATACAATTCCAACCACCGGCCCATAGTCCCCAACTTAATTGGTGTTGGAGCTCTGCGGAGCGGACCCGCTTGCGGCCTGCCTGGGGTACGCTTGCTTACCCCGCGCCCCCTGTCTACCGCCTTTGAAACAAGAGGAGGCTGGGTGGGATCCACCACACTGCAAGCAGGAGTGACGAAAACGACACTGCTTGCCAAAGGAACATGTTCCGCTGTTAAATGCGAAACACTTTCCTCTCGTGGCGGAACGCCCTCCTGCCCGGCCGGCCGATCCACCTGCTTTGGCAAATCCGCCGTTCGCGCCGGACCCCTGGGCTGCTGACCCTGCGCGTCGCCCGCCCGCCCCCTGTTTCCGGGGTTCCTCCTCCTGTTGCGAGGCCCGGGTTACTTTGAGCCAGACCTCCACATCCTTGAATCCGAAGTCCATGACCCGCAAGCCATCCTGCTTCTCCCGAAACTCCTGATCATACCGACGCCACTCCGAGCCCGAGGATGTGCGCTGCATGTCGTGTACGAGATGCAGATACCGGATTACATTCATGTGCTCCTCCGGCCTATCCTCCAAGTAGCACGCTGCAAATACGCAGAACCCGGCCAGCCAATTATCGAAGGACCGGAAAGCCTCCGCCCCCATGCCCTTCTTTGCGGCCGCTGCCTTATAATCCTTCTTCATGGCCCTTGTTAAAATGAAAACGTCCACGAAGTCACCCCTACGAATCTTCTTGCGGCAGCTATCCCGCAGCCCCCGCATTACTGCGGTGTAGTCGCAGCGAACGACCCCGGGCAAATCGCGGTGCTTCTTGGCCCTACGAGCTTCCTCGCTAACCCGCTTGCGCCGCTTACGCCTCTTCTGCTGCTTTGCCGCCGGCTTGGCAAATTTCGCCGCCCTCTTCTTCGCCCTAGTAGTGCTACTTACTTCGGACGCCTGCGACGACAAAGAAGATGAAGAGGAGGAAGATGAAGAGCTGCGAGAACTAGAGCTCGCGGAGGACCCCGATACTGACTGCACCACCTCACCTGATGCCGTCGACCGCTCCGACATGGAATCCTCTGGCGCGTCAACCTCGACGTCTTCATCCATGACGCCTGCCATCCCTTCGTCCTCGTGTTCTACAAAAGACAAAGAAGAGGGGGACCCGGCTCTCACTCGCGGCGCATGCCGAGCCCTATGAGCGGGGCACCCGACGTCCGCCGCCCAGGCGGGAAAGCGGGGGCACCCCTGTCGGAACCCCCACTCTCCCCATCAGAAAACACCTCCTCCCCTTGGGACTCAGAGCTATCCCCCGAACCTGGGGAGGAGCCGCCGTCCTGCCACGCAGCGCGTGCCGCGGCCCTCCGGCCGCCAACCCATTCCCTGTCGCCCCTCCTCCCCCGGAAGCCACTGTATTCTGGCTCCGGTGGAGTATTTTGGGTAGACAGGGAGGACCGCGGTGCTGCTGCGCGCGGTCACGCGCGCACAGCACCGCCCGCGGTGGGCACGCGCGCACTCCGTGTACGCGCCCCAGCACCGCTCACTGAAATGTCCTCGTGCCCCTGCCTTGGCCTCTCCTGCCCAGCGCTGTCTTCAGCTGACACGCGCTGCACCCCCCTGTCCGTCTCCCTCCCCCGGCCCCTGCCAGCCTCCGGCTGCCGGGGAGCTATGAGAGGGGACAGAAGCGCTGGCGGTGTCCCTGCGCGCCCCCCGTGCGCGGTTGAGGCCACCCGCGGTGAGCGCGGGCACGCGCGCACCTCGTGCGCGCGTCCCACTGCCGCCTGCTGTGGAGATCCCAGCCGCCGCACCAACTGCTGCCGCCGCGCGAGGCTCAGATACAGGCCCCCGCGCGGCGAACAGGCGCCCTCCGTCCGGCCCTCTCCCCCCGCCCGGCACTTCCACCCGGCCGCGGCAAGGGGGGAGAGATAGAGGCCGGGTCTGACCGCACAACCTGGCGCCCGCCGCGGCGCGCGGGCGCCCGACGCCGACACTGACTCTGCCGCACCCGGAGGCGAAGGCCGAAGCCCGTCGACCTCCGGGCGGCCTGGACGGACCTCCGGCACACCCCGCCGCCCGCACCTAGCCGGCAACGCCGGCCCGGCCCCAAGCGGCGAGGCCGATCCAGCCCGCCGAGTCGCTCTCCTGCCCGCGCCCGTGGAGGCTCCGGGGGACGGGGCCCCGTCCCCCAGGCCAACCACCCCTTCCCCTGGCCCAGCTCCACCGCTAGAACCGCGGTACCGAGCTGGAGGCCCAGCGGAACGGTGAGGGCGGGTAGACATGCTGAACACTGAAAGATGGCACAGGCAGGGGGGGACACAGCAGAATCGCACCCAAAAGTTTCCACAAAATATGTGTGGACAAAGTAATGTCTGCACAGCAGCACTCACCAAACCAAGGCAAATCACCACAAGAGAGAACTAAAATGGCTTCACCTTTCTTATATATAACAAACCCTCCCCTTCAAAAAAGGCTGTACTTTCCTCACAGCTAGGTCCACCCCTCACCAGATGTTTAACTCTTTCCTTTCCTATGCAGTCAATTCTCTCTCCTTCAGCAGCTTTGAAGCAATAATATCTTTGTCAGATGTAGGATCGAGGCCTACTGCCACTACACCACCCCTCCTGCTGATCCAGTGTATGTGTTTACAGATATGTAATCTGCGCTAACAGTCCTCAGTACCAGCGGCGGCTCCTCTTAGGGGTAAGAATGTCGCTACGCTGCCTCAGACGCTCCCGCTGCTCTACCTCCGCTTCCCTGTCTGGGTCTGGCCGGCTGTGCTACCTAATCGTCAGTCGCGGCTTTTGTTGCTACTGCTCAGCGGCTTTGAGTGCGCCACTCCCAGCCCTCAGTAGGATCCCCGGTCTCCCCGTCTTTGTCCGGGAGCCCCTTTTATAACCTCCCCCGTGTCAGTACACGCGGCCACCGCTTGCTGAGCGCAAGGGGCCTCTGGAAAATTCTCTCCAGTCCCCTCGTGCCCGCTCATCCCGGACCCCTCTGCCTCAGTGTCCTTTGATTGCCCCATCCCAGCCAGTCACCCAATGCCAGTACAGGGTACACACTAATATATTCCTACACATATCCATTTCATATATAAACACCACATTAATGAAAACATACAGTTAAATATAGCTACTCATATACACATACTGATGGCCAGACCATTATTTCCTTAACACAGTTCCTGAAGAGAAGGTGGTTGTTTCAACCATCCCTTAGCACAGGGGTGGGGAACCTTATTTCTACCAAGGGCCATTTGGATATTTATAAAAATCCTTCGGGGTCCATACAAAAATGATCAACTTAAAAATGAACCTGCCCCTAGTAGATATGACCCCAGTAGTTATGCCCCAGTAGATATGCCCCCAGTCAGTAGTTATGCCCCCAGTAGATATACCCCTAGGCAGTTGTTATGCTCCAGTAGATATGCCCCCAGTAAGTATGCCACCAGTCACTTGTTATGCCCCATTAGATATTCCCCAAGTCACTTGTTATGCCCCATTAGATATGCCCCCAGTCAGTTGTTATGCCCCATTAGATATGTCCCCAGTCACTTGTTATGCCCCATTAGATATGCCCCCAGTCAGTTGTTATGCCCCATTAGCTATGCCCCCAGTCAGTTGTTATGCCCCATTAGATATGCCCCCTAGTAGCGACGCTTACACACCCACATTAAAAGAAAAGAAAAAACACAATACTCACCAGCCCCGCTCCTGCTTCTGGATCGTTGCCCTCTGCCTTGCCGCTCGCTCCTCAGAACTATGGGACAGACGTCATGACACCTCTCCCATAGCACTGCACAGCCGCACAAGCACACTGCCAGAGCCGGAAGCCGGAGCTCAGGAGTGAGCTCCTGCCTCCGGCTGCTACTGAGGGTAAGAAGCCAGATGCCCACTAGTAACAAAATCTCAGCGGGCGCCCGGCTAGGTGAGCCTGGCCGGGCCGGATCAAGTGGCTCTGCGGACCTTATACGGCCCTCGGGCCTGAGGTTCCCCGCCCCTGCCTTAGCACCTCCCATCCCAGGGGCGCCTATCAGCAGAGCACTACACCTATATATAATAAATAGTAAAGTGGTGACATTAGGGCTGAAGGGTTATTGGCCAGGAGACTAGAACTTACCATGGCATATATCTCTTTTGCAGGGCATGATAAGAAGGAGGCGTACCTACATCACCGTCCTCTCGCTCTGTCTTTGCTGCACCCTCTCTGTCCTCGCCTGGACTCTGTATGAAAATGAGCCTCTTCTGGACCTTCCTGACCTCCAACAGCCTTTCCCAGCCAACCTCAGTTCCTCTCCGTCTCTCCGAAGATCTGTTACTCTGTACGACACAAACTTTAGTTTCTATATGGACCTGGCTGAATATTCCCAGGTATATCCCGCCCTCCAGACTTATAGGTGCCGAGCCGTTATAGGATTGTTAGGCTATTGCCAGACACAAAACCCCTTAATTCTAATGGCTGTGAAGTCCCACCCGGTGGCTTCTGACCGACGAGATGCCCTCCGAAGGAGCTGGGCCAAAGAAAGATCAATTGATGGGTACAGTTTGAAGCCTGTATTTTTAATCGCAAATTCAGGAAGGCGGAGGCAGATGGAGAGGCTGATTGCCGAGGCGGCTGTTTATGAGGACACTCTGTTGTGGGATTTCCTGGAGAGCCACCATAACTTGTCTCTTAAAGAGAGGTGCTTTCTGGAGTGGGTGCATTACCGATGTCCGGAGGCCAGGTATATATTCAAAGGTGAGTTGTCTATGAGAGTGTCACTGTGAGATGAGGGAGCCATACTGGAATATGCTACTCCCCTGCCCTGACTCAGCCCCTGGGCGCAACAACCCTACAGTCTAAACTTTAAAATACTGTATGAAGGAAACAGAGAAATTATTAGCTCCAGTAAGACCACATTTTATTGTCAAAAAAATTCAAAAATAAAAAGTAAGAATTCGGACTATTGGTCAACATACGATAGGTTTTCAGTCATTAGGTCGACCCCTTATGGTCGACAAATAGAAGGACATGGACTAAAAGTTGACATGAACACGCAAGTGTGCACGCACACACATACACAAGTAACTGCACTTGGAGTCGACATAATACTCGAAAAAAGTGTATAATATACATTTTCGGGGCAACCGCCCATCTTCAGAATCACATAAAAATCACTCTGACGATGGAAGACCTTTGACCTAATACACATTTCTCAACTCCGAGCGCCGTTACTCGTGTGGAAAAATGGAAATATTCTTAATTGTGCACCAGAGAGAGAGGCATTATTGATGAGGGGCTGGCGGACTGTGGAGGACTATATATAAGGTGATGTATCCATGGGAATAAGCGGGTAATGCTGTCCTTTGCGATCATAACGAAGACGCATGTAGAGAATTGTGTACTCGCAATGGTACTTAAAATCCAGGCGTGAAGGCCATGCAGTTTTATATGGGCTCCAATTCGCCTGGGGGACCATGTTACATCTTGATCTTGCTTGGTTGACTACATTGTTCGATACAACTATTTGCTACATCAGAATTGTTCCAAGTTTGTAATACTACAGAGGTTAACCCCCTGATGAAGTCTCTTAATGAGACAAAACGCGTTGGTTAAAGAGACTGTAGGATCTACAGTGGGGATTCATTTCTGAGAACCTTTACCCCTGGAGTGGAGACAAAATAAATCTGACCTTAGAAGTGAGAACCTTACAGCTATTGTCACACATGTAGTTTGTATTACTATGCTTTCGTATTGTGTGAAGTTACACGATTTAATACATTTTAAATTGTATTAGTCGTGTTTATAAGGCATGTAAGGCTAAAAGCCATAGGCTGCGGGGGGAGGGTTAAAATTAGGCTGCGGGAGGGTTAGGGTGAGAGACCATCAGGGAGGGTTAGGCTTAGGCTGTGGGAGGGGGAGGCGGGGGGTTAGGGCTAAGGAGGTTAGGTATTAGGTTTAGCATACTTACCTGCGAGGTGTCAGGATCCTGAGCGTGGGATGCCGCTGATAATCTGTTATTGTCTGGATCATATTTAAAGAATCTGAAAATTATAGAATCATGCTTTTTTTTTGTCATGTATTTTTAATTCTACATAATAGTGCATTTCCTTCACGCGTTTCACTATTCTGCTAGTGCACTGCGCACGGACTATCTATAAGACAATTGGAGGACTTTGGCTTCCATCCCACTTTTACTGTATTTCTGCCGCTTGGAAATGTCCGCAGATTTCTGCTTCTCAGTGTGGATTCGCTCTTTTGCTAAGTACAGATGTTCACATGAAGAACGTGCCTGACAGCCATGTGTAAATATAGCCAGACCCGGATGTGCGCAGGAGTCCTCCGGGACTGCCGCTGCTGGGAACGCCACATCTGCAGGAATCGGGACGCAGGAAGTGTGAGAAGAAATCCAATTAACCAGTATTGTCCTGCGGCTCCCAGGGAATGCTGCTATAGGAGTACCAACCTCGGGGCCCGGCACTGAGCTGGGAATAAAGTAAGGAAGGGCCAGTAACTGTGCACTGGGACAACCACGCCGCACTGCAGAGGGAGCGAGTACATACATCATGTTTGCATGCAGGGTAATTACTGGCGGCTTTTGCATGTAGCCCAGCGATGGTGGATAGCTTTATTCTTACAATGCAATTTAGATATCAGTTTGGATGGGAAATATAGCCCGCAAGGATCTTGTAGCGCTCGCCCCCCCCCCCCCTCCAGTCGGCATTCCACCACTGGGATCCCGCAGTCTGTATGCTGACCGCCGGGTTCCCCAGCGGCGGTAACGCATACCCAACCCCTTGGCTATTTCTATTCAATGGCAAATAATAATAATAATACATAGCAGGGAATTATTCCGGTGATAACCCTTCCAGATGTCACTCATAGAATAAAGCATTATTATGCAGTACTGTAACGCTGGCAGTTTTATGTTACAAACAAAGCTTTGTATACTGTATAATGTAATTTAGAAATGATGTATCATGTTGTGAGTGCGTGTTTGGTTGTGTGTTTCCCGTATGCTTTCTTTACTTCATCTGGAACCTCATCTCACTGCATACTCCCTCCTGTCCCCTCTGTTCACCCAATCACCGTCACCTCTCCTCTACCCTGGTTACTGCATCTCATGCTTGAATCCAAGACTTCTCCCGTGCTGCCCCCCTATACTAGAGCAAGCTCCCACACTCTATCAGACTCTCCCTGACCCTGTAGAGCTTTAAGCGGACACTAAAAACCCACCTGTTCATCAAAGCGTGCCGCTATATCACGTAACCATGTTACCACGTTCTATAGATCACCCCCACCCTCCTACCTCAGCCATCAGTACCTCTCTTACCTCCTATCTTCTGGTCCTCATTTACCAGCTCATGCCTCATGTCATCTGTCTCCATGAGATTGTAAGCTCCTAGGAGCAGGGCCCTTCGCCCTCCTGTTCTCACAGTCCTCCTCTCTTGCACATCAACTACGACCTTCACATTCTCCGTGGCCTTATAGTACCACTAGTGACATCTTGTAAATAAAGTGTACAAATAATAATAATAGTTTCACTGTTGTTTTACGCAATAATAGACCTTTATTCTCCATTTTTTGTGCAGGTGATGACGACGAGTTTGTTAATCCTCACGCCCTGGCCTCCTATGTTTCCTCGTCTCCCATAGAACATCGTCTGAAGATACATGGCCAGCTGCAAATTCACCCACCCCCTGACCGCTGGGGGAAATACGCCGTTCCTCTTTCTGTCTATCCTCATGGCTATTACCCTCCATTTGTCTCCGGTGGGGGCTTCCTCCTTCCAACAGAATTGGTGCCTTCTCTCAACTGGGCAGCGTCCATCATTCCAATCTTCCCTCTCGACGATGTCTTCTTTGGCTTCCTGGCTCTGGCGGCCAAGGTCTCATTTCACCACGAGCCACGGTTCCGTTCCTTTGGATTGAAGAATGACGATTTCTGCCACTATTTGGACGTCCTGGTTGTCCATGGATTGACTCCCCAACGAATGCTGGAAGTGTGGGAGGCCCTTCCCCACCTTAAGCCTTGTCCACCAGAACCAGAGGAGGAGGAGGAAGAGTATGAGGAGACAGAGAACATGGCTATGTTTGAGTGATGAGTTCTTACACTCTTCTGCCTGCACATCCCTGGAATATTGTGCCTGCTACCTCCAGTCTATCTGGTGGATGGACAGCCTTATAGATCACTGAATGACTAGCACCAGTGGACAGTGGTACGGTTCTAGAAGTTGCTGCCAGCATAACCTGGAGCCATCAGCCTTGCTTCCAAAATGAAATTGATATATGGGTTATTTTGGTGCTTGTGGACCCAGGGATAATGAAAGAGACAACCATAATATACACAGTTACAGGCCTCCAAAGAACTAATGTGAATGTGATAATATACCCACCATATCAGGCGGTGGTACTCGCAGTGCTAAGTGTGTCTATAATGAGTGTGTTCCTCCAAGTCTTTAATATCCATCAGTCTCCATCTCTGTATATACCCTTTAATAACGCAAAGAACAGCAAGAGTGTACGCTGTGGGCCTGGGTTGCACGCTATGCCGATATTCATGTAAAACCGGCAAGTTTTTAACTTCTGCGCACACGTCCTGATTTTGTACATACAGGAGGCACAGTACAGATTGGGACGCATGGTAGCAGTTAGTACGGGACATTCCTAAATGCAGATTGGGAGTTAATAGGGGGTGACTAAAGATAAACAGAGATATTGCGGTTGGGGGTGTCACTGAAAATGATGGCATATAGAGATGCTCAACCACTCCAATAGGAGGCCATAGCCAGAGGGAGAACCTGCACCTGCCGATGGTGGCGCCTACAGATGAACCAAGACATATAGACAAAGAGGGAAAGGACTGATTGCCCTAGAGTGGCGCACAATTGTGGACAATAATTAAAACATATCTTTTATTTATTCATTAAATCCTATGATAAAAACCAGCAAAATATAGAATAAAATCAGAAAGATCAGTGAAAGGAACAACGAGCGTTTTAAAAATGAAAGTTCTGCGCAGTGGATGCTGCTGGAATTTGCAATTATTAAAGTGTTCTTCAATGAGAATGTGTCTGTGTTTTATGCGTGTGCCTCTCTCTTGTTAGTACATAGGGGGTCATTCCGAGTTGTTCGCTCGCTAGCAGTTTTTAGCAGCCGTGCAAACGCTATGCCGCCGCCCTTTGGGAGTGTATTTTAGCTTAGCAGAAGTGCGAACGAAAGGATCGCAGAGCGGCAACAAAAAAAAATTGTGCAGTTTCAGAGTAGCTCCAGACCTACTCAGCGCTTGCGATGACTTCAGACTGTTCAGTTCCTGTATTGACATCACAAACACACCCTGCGTTCGGCCAGCCACGCCTGCGTTCTCCCAGCCACGCCTGCGTTTTTCCTGGCACGCCTGCGTTTTTTCGAACACTCCCTGAAAACGGTCAGTTGACACCCAGAAACTCCCACTTCATATCAATCACTCTGCGGCCAGCAGTGCGACTGAAATGCTTCGCTAGACCTTGTGTAAAACTACATCGGCTGTTGTGAAAGTACGTCGCGCGTGCGCACTGTGCCGCATACGAATGCGCAGAAGTGCCGGGGTTTTTTGCATCATCGCTGCGCAGCGAACATTTTTAGCTAGCGATCAACTCGGAATGACCCCCATAGTTCCAATTATGAGTCACTTCTAATCTCTTTAGTATCAGCACGTGGATACCAGGTGTGTCTAACATATTCTGCCTGTATCACTTTGTGTCTGCTGTCCCCCCAGGGGATCTCCCTCTACCTGTACTGTGACACGGGGGATAACAATCCAATATGAATAAACAGGTGTTACATGTAAACCAGGCTCTCGATATATACCAATTAGGGGTCTTTTTACTAAGCTTTGGTGGGAGATAAAGTAGGCGGAGCTAAAGCATCAGCCAATCAGCATCTAACTGCCATGTCACAGGCTGGGTTTTAAAAATGACAGCTAGGAGCTGATTGGCTGGTACTGTATCTCCATCCAAGGCTTAGTAAATAGACCTGTATCTGTTATTATATCGCTCGGGTAATATTGCCCTTCATTTATTATGACAAAATCAAGTCAAGTAAATCACGTCAGTCCTGAATTGTAGGGGGTAAATTTACGAGGGTGGGAGGTTTTTTTTGAACTGGTGATGTTACTTATAGCAACCAATCAAACTTTACTTAACATTTATCTAGCTGCTTCTAAAAGATAAGAGATATAATATGATTGGTTGCCACGGGAAACATCACCAGTTCTAAAAAAAAAACAACTCCCACCTGTTTATGTTGTTGTTAGAGTTATTTTAGTGCTGACAATGTCATCGGTATATATTGTAAATTCAATTCACATAGGATCACCGATGCTATAAGTACAGGTATAGATAGCTATAAACAATATTGCATGATTCCCAATAACATAATTATATTTCCCTATTGCGATGACTTCTTTGTAGTTATGCTGGCAGCTGTGTGAATATTCCAGATGTTTGTATTTGCAACTACGTGAAGCCACATTGCCTTATTCATAAACAGTAATACCACCGCTAACATATTACTGTGTCTTATGAATTCATTCAACACAATATCAACATATGAATTCATTCAACACAATATTCAAATGTTATCGCCCCAGATCTTCCGTCTAAAGTGACAGGAGATTTTGCATGGGGGCAATATACAATTGATGACCCCTATCACGCTGATTGCGTCCATTAGTGTCAGGTTTAGCAGCATAAAGCGGCTAAACCCAATTAAACTAATTGGCGCAAGCGGGATAAGTGCAGTTTGTGCGCCCAAACGGATCACTTTTCACACATTTTAGTTCGCATCCCCGATGGGTGAGAGCTGAAATGTAGATGCCCGCAGTCGATCACGCCCGAACGTAGCTACATTTGAATATCTCCATTGGGCGCCATCTAGTGGCTGCTGGTGGGAATAAGACTTGAATTCCGCCCCTAGTGTTCACCTGTGTGGGTGTAAATGCAAAGATAATCATTCACCTGATAATGATAGGAATTCACAATCGTGCATAATGTTAGATTATCAGTGTGATTTGTGGATAACACGACCATAAGGCAGTTTTATATTGGGGGACATATATAGAGTATTGAGCCCTTCTGGGTATTAGTAATATGTCCACAATTTCCCTTGGGTTATTACAGACACACAGGTTCTTTTATAAGTACACATGATCATATTGTTCAAAGCACTATTAGGCCTATGTTCATAATCTCTATAGTGAGAGTACAGATGTCATTGCTGATATAATCAGCAGCGCTCCCAGCGCTGTCTATATAGTCTCCTTGTGTTCACATAAATACGTAGTATCGCACTTTATAGGCACACAGACTCTATCCACGATTAGGGACAGAAGTCAACTACAATGCGCAACTAGACTGACGTACGTTTCGCTGTCTGCTTTATTAGAGGCAAATTGGATTGCCTCCCAAATTCCACTTAAATACCTTGCCTATCTGTTATCTAAAATATATGTTTATTTCTAAATGGACATGTATTTTCTTAGTTAAATAATTGATCCCTTATTCAGTTCACTTAATAAAATTATATGAGTCATTTGTAGAGCACCCCTACATTCAAGTGAACCATTGTTTAAATATATTCCCATGAATACACAGTATTCAGGTTATTCAATGAATATAAAGTTACATGATTTATTCCCTATCCTATTATTCAGCCTGGACAGATGAAATAATTATTAAGACAACCATGTTGTATTTTTATATATGGTCATTACTAAGTGCAGAATATACATTTATGTTCAAATATGTTCATAATAATAATAATAATAATAATAATAATACACAAATCATTATATATCTCAATATAATATGATCATAAATGATCTTACATGGATTGAAAAGGTTTGTGTCAGCATTAATGAAATTGGTGTGAATCACCCTTTTTATCTCTTAGAGCAGGTAAGTAATAAGTATGTAATATTCTATATATTGGTATGGTGTGACCATGAATAGTCTGGCATGAATTAGTATGGTTAGTAGTCAGTAGTAGTCAAAAGGTTAACAGGGTCAGAAGGTCGACATAGAAATGGTTGACGCAAAAAAAAGTAGACAATTTTTGTTGGTGGGTGATTACTTTTCTGCCACAAAGAAGCCCCAGTAGTGTACCACATCCCCTCGCATGGCTTGCTTTGCTCTGCAACAGCTGCGCCCGGCACAGGTTACTATTCCGAATCGTAGTCCACGTGGATGGTGAAGTATGAAAAAGTTGAAAGAAAATTAAAAAAACTTGTGTCTACCATATGTGCGTCGACCATTGACGTGGCGACCTATGACCCTGTCTACCTTTTGACCCTGTCTACCTTTATTTGTCAAAATGATGACCCTGTTGACCTAATGCACATCTACCATTAGTCCTATTGACTGTAGACCTTTTTAGAGTAGATCTATAGATCTGATGCCCGGTGATGTAATGTCCTACTAGCTATAAGGTTTTTGGGGGTTTTAAAATATTGGCCCTCATTCCGAGTTGATCGGTCGCAAGGCGAATTTAGCAGAGTTACACACGCTAAGCCGCCGCCTACTGGGAGTGAATCTTAGCTTCTTAAAATTGCGACCGATGTATTCGCAATATTGCGATTACTAACTACTTAGCAGTTTCAGAGTAGCTCCAGACTTACTCTGCCTGTGCGATCATTTCAGTGCTTGTCGTTCCTGGTTGACGTCACAAACACACCCAGCGTTCGCCCAGGCACTCCCACCGTTTCTCCGGCCACTCCTGCGTTTTTTCCGGAAACGGTAGCGTTTTCAGCCACACGCCCATGAAACGCCGTGTTTCCGCCCAGTAACACCCATTTCCTGTCAATCACATTACGTTCGCCGGAGCGAAGAAAAAGCCGTGAGTAAAAATACTTTCTTCATAGTAAAGTTACTTGGCGCAGTCGCAGTGCGAACATTGCGCATGCGTACTAAGCGGATTTTCACTGCGATGCGATGAAAAATACCGAGCGAACAACTCGGAATGAGGGCCATTGTTATCAGTGATTATGGTTAATTATCATCCATGTGCATAGGTCCACCTCTGTATGCCCACGTCTCACAGTGAAAGGTTTTCAATAGAAAAAAGGGGGGAAATGGTGTTGTGAATATTTAATGAATAAAGATGTGCTTAGTTATGAATCAGTAATGAGTACGTGTCAAAAATATGAATAGTGTCAAATAAATAATACGTTTATATATACATGTAAAAAAATAAGGTGCAAAAATGACCTTTAAAACTAAGTTCCTCCCAATCGTGTTGATTGCAAAATGAATTCAATGTGAACTGATGAATCCTTGATATATTAATTGTGAACTCATGAATCTTTGATATATTAATTGTGAACTGATGAATCCTTGATATTTTAATTGTGAACTGATGAATCCTTGATATATTCATTGATTTGTCAAGAAAGAAGATCTTGTTATTCCAAAAATGCTGTTTCGTTGTTTTCTTCATTCAGTCCTTATGGTGCCAGGGTGTCCATTAATACAATGAACCTTGTTTCCTGTTTTAATAATTCCCGATCAATGTCACCCCCTCTAATATTCATGATCACTCTCTGCATACCAAAAGCTGTCAACCCTTTAGAGTTGCCTTGGTGATATTTAAAAAAGTGACAAGCCACTGGTGTTAGTGTTTTCATGGGTTGTTGGTCATGTTTCGCATTCCATATGCTCCTGAGATTCCCGAAAAATCTATTTTTTAGAGGTCTTTTTGTTTTCCCTATGGAATTTTTATTGCAGGGGCATTTCAGATTGTATATGACAACTGGAGTATCACAATTAATATATTCTTCAATATGCAATGTATTTTTGATCTGTCAGTACATTCCGTGGTGGTCACCATTATCATACATGCTTTGCACGTGCCACACTTGGTGAAACTTTTTTCATGTGTGTTGGTTTTTTGATGGTTTCCAAATGGCTCTTCATCAATAGGTCTTTCAGAGTTAGTGGTGATATTATTTCCAAGAACAGTTGCTAGATCTAGGTCTGCAAGTGTACTTTGTGGTGTGTTTGTAGTATCTTCTGGATGTCCTCCCATTCCTGACAGAATGTACCTACTGTCAGGGCCGGTTCCGGGGCTTCTGACACCCCGGGCGGCATTATGGGGCGTGGCTTCATACAGGGGGTGTGGTCAGTTACGCCCCCTGTACTGTTGTAGGATGTGCGGTGCGCGAAGACGTCATCGCACACCGCACAGCAAAGGTCCTCTCCACGAAGGTAAACTAGACGCTAAACGTCTAGTTCCCTTCATGGAGAGGACCTATGCTGTGTGGTGCGCGATGACGTCAACGCGCACCGCACATCATTACAGTGAAGGTCCTCTCCAGGAAGGGAAATTAGACGCGTAGCGTCTAGTTTCCCTTCACAGCGGGCAGCCCTCGAAGGGAAACTAGACGCATAGCGTCTAGTTTCACTTCACAATGGACAGCGGGACAGCGGGACAGCGGGCCGCGGCAGCGGGGGGCACCATAGCAGCAGCGGATCTTGCCATGGTGCGGCGCCCTCCGGATGGCGCCGGCGCCCTCCAGAAGGCGGTGCCCCGGGCAAAAGTCCTGCTTGCCCGTGGCAAGATCCGCTACTGCCTACTGTATGAACCAAACTTTTTCCAATTCTTGTTTCTTGGATCTTGGTGTCTTGGTCTTTGTCTCTAGTGTATATTTTGCTTTTATCATAGGCTCATTTCACAGATCTATTGCTATACCAGCGAGATCTTATTCTATTACTCAGTTGTCCCGGAAGGGCTCAATACTATATATGTCCCCCAATATAATACTACATTACGGTTGTGTTATCCTCAAATCACACTAATAATCTAATATTACTATATGCAAGATTGTGATTTCCTATCATTATCAGGTGACTAACTAACTTTGCATGTACACCCACACAGGTGAACACTACCGACAAGCAAGCAACTACCGACCGGTGAGTCTTACATCAGTAGTAGGGAAATTGATGGAAACACTCTTAAAAGAAAGAGTTGTAAATTATCTCAAATCCAGCAATTTACAGGATCCCAAACAGCATGGATTCACTGGGGGGAGATCATGTCAAACAAACCTTATTGACTTTTTTGACTGTGTGACTAATTTGATGGATAAAGGTGGAGTCGTGGATATAGCTTATCTAGACTTTAGTAAGGCTTTTGACACTGTTCCACATCGCAGACTGCTAAATAAACTTGGAAGCTTGGGACTGGATACTAAGATGGTTGAATGGATAAGATTTTGGTTGCAGGATAGAAAACAGAGAGTTGTGGTAAACGGAGTGCGCGCACAGGAGGGTATAGAGTATCCCAGAGATCTGTACTTGGACCAGTGCTTTTTAATATCTTCATTGGTGACATTGCACATGGCATTAAAGGGAAAGTATGCTTTTTTGCAGATGACACAAAGGTATGCAACAGGGTTGACACATTAGGAGGGGTAAAACAAATGATTGAGGATCTAGGTAGACTAGAGGAATGGTCAAGAGTGTGGCAATTACAGTTTAATGCCAAAAAATGCAAAATCATGCACTTGGGTCTCAAAAACCCAGAAGCTAAATATAGTATTAATGGCGCTATACTGGGAACTACTGAGGAGGAAAGGGATCTAGTAGTCACTTTCTCAGGTGACATAAAGGATAAATATAGTATTAATGGCACTATACTGGAAACTACTGAGGAGGAAAGGGATCTAGGAGTCACTATTTCAGGTGACATAAAGGATAAATATAGTATTAATGGCACTATACTGGAAACTACTGAGGAGGAAAGGGATCTAGGAGTCACTATTTCAGGTGACATAAAGGATAAATATAGTATTAATGGCACTATACTGGAAACTACTGAGGAGGAAAGGGATCTAGAAGTCACTATTTCAGGTGACATAAAGGATAAATATAGTATTAATGGCACTATACTGGAAACTACTGAGGAGGAAAGGGATCTAGGAGTCACTATCTCAGGTGACATAAAGGATAAATATAGTATTAATGGTTCTATACTGGAAACTACTGAGGAGGAAAGGGATCTGGGAGTCACTATTTCAGGTGACATAAAGGGTAAATATAGTATTAATGGCACTATACTGGAAACTACTGAGGAGGAAAGGGATCTAGTAGTCACTATTCCAGGAGACATAAAGGATAAATATAGTATTAATGGCGCTATACTGGGAACTACTGAGGAGGAAAGGGATCTAGGAGTCACTATCTCAGGTGACATAAAGGATAAATATAGTATTAATGGCACTATACTGGACACTACTGAGGAGGAAAGGGATCTAGGAGTCACTATCTCAGGTGACATAAAGGATAAATATAGTATTAATGGCGCTATACTGGAAACTACTGAGGAGGAAAGGGATCTAGGAGTCACTATTTCAGGTGACATACAGTAAAGGATAAATGTAGTATTAATGGCACTATACTGGAGACTACTGAGGAGGAAAGGGATCTAGGAGTCACTATCTCAGGTGACATAAAGGATAAATATAGTATAATGGCACTATACTGGGAACTACTGAGGAGGAAAGGGATCTAGGAGTCACTATTTCAGGTGACATAAAGGATAAATATAGTATTAATGGCACTATACTGGAAACTACTGAGGAGGAAAGGGATCTAGGAGTCACTATTTCAGGTGACATAAAGGATAAATATAGTATTAATGGCACTATACTGGAAACTACTGAGGAGGAAAGGGATCTAGAAGTCACTATTTCAGGTGACATAAAGGATAAATATACTATTAATGGCACTATACTGAAAACTACTGAGGAGGAAAGGGATCTAGAAGTCACTATTTCAGGTGACATAAAGGATAAATATAGTATGATGGCACTATACTGGAAACTACTGAGGAGGAAAGGGATCTAGGAGTCACTATTACAGGTGACATAAAGGATAAATATAGTATTAATGGCTCTATACTTGAAACTACTGAGGAGGAAAGGGATCTAGGAGTCACTTTTTCAGGTGACATAAAGGATAAATATAGTATTAATGGCACTATACTGGGAACTACTGAGGAGGAAAGGGATCTAGGAGTCACTATCTCAGGTGACATAAAGGATAAATATAGTATTAATGCCACTATACTGGAAACTACTGAGGAGGAAAGGGATCTAGGAGTCACTATCTCAGGTGACATAAAGGATAAATATATTATTAATGGCACTATACTGGGAACTACTGAGGAGGAAAGGGATCTAGGAGTCACTATTTCATGTGACATAAAGGATAAATATAGTATTAATGGCGCTATACTGGAAACTACTGAGGAGGAAAGGGATCTAGGGGTCACTATTTCAGGTGACATAAAGGATAAATATAGTATTAATGGCACTATACTGGGAACTACTGAGGAGGAAAGGGATCTAGGAGTCACTATTTCAGGTGACATAAAGGATAAATATAGTATTAATGGCACTATACTGGGAACTACTGAGGAGGAAAGGGATCTAGGAGTCACTATCTCAGGTGACATAAAGGATAAATATAGTATTAATGGCACTATACTGGGAACTACTGAGGAGGAAAGGGATCTAGGAGTCACTATCTCAGGTGACATAAAGGATAAATATAGTATTAATGGCACTATACTGGGAACTACTGAGGAGGAAAGGGATCTAGGAGTCACTATTTCAGGTGACATAAAGGATAAATATAGTATTAATGTCACTATACTGGGAACTACTGAGGAGGAAAGGGATCTAGGAGTCACTATCTCAGGTGACATAAAGGATAAATATAGTATTAATGGCACTATACTGGCAACTACTGAGGAGGAAAGGGATCTAGGAGTCACTATCTCAGGTGACATAAAGGATAAATATAGTATTAATGGCACTATACTGGACACTACTGAGGAGGAAAGGGATCTAGGAGTCACTATCTCAGGTGACATAAAGGATAAATATAGTATTAATGGCGCTATACTGGAAACTACTGAGGAGGAAAGGGATCTAGGAGTCACTATTTCAGGTGACATACAGTAAAGGATAAATGTAGTATTAATGGCACTATACTGGAGACTACTGAGGAGGAAAGGGATCTAGGAGTCACTATCTCAGGTGACATAAAGGATAAATATAGTATAATGGCACTATACTGGGAACTACTGAGGAGGAAAGGGATCTAGGAGTCACTATTTCAGGTGACATAAAGGATAAATATAGTATTAATGGCACTATACTGGAAACTACTGAGGAGGAAAGGGATCTAGGAGTCACTATTTCAGGTGACATAAAGGATAAATATAGTATTAATGGCACTATACTGGAAACTACTGAGGAGGAAAGTGATCTAGAAGTCACTATTTCAGGTGACATAAAGGATAAATATACTATTAATGGCACTATACTGAAAACTACTGAGGAGGAAAGGGATCTAGAAGTCACTATTTCAGGTGACATAAAGGATAAATATAGTATAATGGCACTATACTGGAAACTACTGAGGAGGAAAGGGATCTAGGAGTCACTATTACAGGTGACATAAAGGATAAATATAGTATTAATGGCTCTATACTTGAAACTACTGAGGAGGAAAGGGATCTAGGAGTCACTATTTCAGGTGACATAAAGGATAAATATAGTATTAATGGCACTATACTGGGAACTACTGAGGAGGAAAGGGATCTAGGAGTCACTATCTCAGGTGACATAAAGGATAAATATAGTATTAATGCCACTATACTGGAAACTACTGAGGAGGAAAGGGATCTAGGAGTCACTATCTCAGGTGACATAAAGGATAAATATATTATTAATGGCACTATACTGGGAACTACTGAGGAGGAAAGGGATCTAGGAGTCACTATTTCATGTGACATAAAGGATAAATATAGTATTAATGGCGCTATACTGGAAACTACTGAGGAGGAAAGGGATCTAGGGGTCACTATTTCAGGTGACATAAAGGATAAATATAGTATTAATGGCACTATACTGGGAACTACTGAGGAGGAAAGGGATCTAGGAGTCACTATCTCAGGTGACATAAAGGATAAATATAGTATTAATGGCACTATACTGGGAACTAC
This sequence comes from Pseudophryne corroboree, assembly GCF_028390025.1. Lineage (NCBI taxonomy): Eukaryota > Metazoa > Chordata > Amphibia > Anura > Myobatrachidae > Pseudophryne > Pseudophryne corroboree. The sequence goes on along the minus strand of NC_086449.1, from coordinate 5,022,932 downwards.
TGAGGAGGAAAGGGATCTAGGAGTCACTATCTCAGGTGACATAAAGGATAAATATAGTATTAATGGCACTATACTGGGAACTACTGAGGAGGAAAGGGATCTAGGAGTCACTATTTCAGGTGACATAAAGGATAAATATAGTATTAATGTCACTATACTGGGAACTACTGAGGAGGAAAGGGATCTAGGAGTCACTATCTCAGGTGACATAAAGGATAAATATAGTATTAATGGCACTATACTGGGAACTACTGAGGAGGTGTCAGGAATCGACTCACCAAGCTGACATCCGTCCGCCGTTGCGGACTCCGACCTGGCTCCCTGCGGTCACCTGTCGTCCGTGTCCCTGCCTCTGGACGCCATCACGGGCCTGGGAGCGCTCCTGAGACAGCAGGCGTGTAGCACGCCGCGTTCCCGCTAGGCCGCGGCATGGGCGCCGCCATGACAGTTCACAACAACCAGCATACAGCGGCCAATCCGGTGCTTGGCCGCACCCACTTTCCCTCACTCATCCAATGCCTGTGCACCAAGGGGTACATAAGAGACTGCAGGATCAGTCTGCAGGCATCCTGGACTTTGTGTCACTCCTGCGACCCATGTGAAAGGATCTGTACCTGTTCCTTCCGTGTTCCTGGCTCTCTACTGAAAGACTTGTACTCCTGGCAGTGGTTACTCTGCACAGCTCCGTGGAACTTCAAGGCCCAGCAATACCTGCAACTTCAAACAGGCTTCACACTCATCACCACCTTGTGTGCTTCAGCCTTGCAGTTGAGACTGACTCCAGGTGTGTTCCATTCCTCCACCTGTGATACAGCTTGCTGCTGTCAGTGCTTCACCACCTGCACTGTGGATAGTCAGACTCCTGCCTCTGCTCAGGTTTGCCATTCAACACCTTACTGCCAAAGTTTCCTGTTTTAAACCTGCACTGGTTTCCAAATCAGAACCATCTTTACAAGCACCTATTCTTCTGTTTATTATATTACCGGTTATTATTTCTCCAGTCATCTGTCATCCTGTTGCCATAGACTTTCAGCTATTACGCTGTGTGATTGACATTTCCATTTGTTATTATTATTTCTGCTGCCATTCTGTTTATATCATCTGCTAATAAATATCATTGCGCTCATGCGCAGGAACGTTATCCAGCCTCCTCGTTTACTCCCAGCTACCTCCACTGACCCACTAGCGCCCCCTCCGGGGACACAGCCAAAACACAATCTGACAGTAAGTCCAGGATCGATGGACTCGGATGGTGGACGGAGTGTGGGGTCAGAGGCCTTGCAAAATCTGGTCTCCCGTCTGGATGGTCAAGAGGCTGCGCAGCAGCAGATGTTTCAATTCCTGCAAGGGATGTCCTCCCGGATAGATACACTACAGCAATCCCTGCCTAGTGTACTCACTCTTACTGTTCCTGTTACTCCAGCACCTGCCAGTGCTGTGAGTTCCTCTATGCCGGCTGCATCAGCTCCAGTGTCACGTCTGCACCTGCCCGTGCCAAGCAAGTATGATGGCAGTCCAAAGTTATGTCGCGGGTTTCTCAACCAATGTGAAATCCAGTTTGAGTTGTTGCCACATAATTTCCCCACGCCAAGATCCAAGGTTGCCTACATCATCTCCTTACTTTCTGGATCTGCTCTGAGCTGGGTGTCTCCTCTGTGGGAACGTGCTGACCCTCTGATTAACAACTACACAGACTTCGTGTCAACCTTCAGACGGATCTTTGACGAGCCGGGTCGTGCAACATCAGCTTCCGCTGACCTGATTCAACTTCGTCAAGGTACCCGTAGCATGGGACAATATGTCATTCAGTTCCAGACGTTGGCCGCAGAGATTCAGTGGAATAATCAGGCCCTGGTAGCAGCTTTCTGGCATGGACTTTCTGACCGGATCAAAGATGAACTGGCGACCCGCGACCTTCCTGTACAATTGTCTGAATTGATTTCCTTGTGCATTAAGTTGGACTCTCGCATCCGCGAACGCAATAATGAACGCGCTCGGAGTGAGCCACGCAGATCAAGGATGATACCTTCGGTACAGTTCCAGTCTCCTTCTTCTGACGAGCCTATGCAGGTAAATAGGTCCCGCCTAACTCCTGAAGAGCGGGCAAGAAGAATGCGTGAGAGACTCTGTCTGTACTGTGCGGCTGCGGGCCATCAGATTAACTCCTGCACAGTGCGTTCGGGAAACGCCAGATCCTGACTTGTAAAGGAGGAGTCAAGTTGGGATCTTTTAGTCAAGCTCCTTCTAAACAAGACCTTATCCTTCCTGTGACGTTAGAGACTTCAGTTGGGCTCCAGTCCGCATCAGCATTAGTGGACTGTGGAGCTGCAGGTAACTTCATCACCCAAGCTGCGGTAAATAAATTTTGCTTATCTATATGTGAACTTTCCTGTCCAGTTTATATTACCGCTGTGGATGGTAGTCGAATCTCCAAGGGGAATATTTCTCATCAAACTGCCCCAGTGGTTCTGGGAGTTGGATTCCTACACTCTGAACTGATTAAGTTCTTAGTCATCCCTCAAGCCACCCAGGAGATCGTCTTGGGCATGCCCTGGCTCCAGCTACATAATCCACAGTTTGACTGGTCAACGTTGCAGCTTACCTCATGGGGTTCACATTGCCATCAGTCCTGTTTAGCCCAAGTGTGTCCCATAAAGTCTACCGAAGTTAAGACACAGTCAAGTCTCCCAGCAGTTTATCAAGATTTCTCAGATGTCTTCAGTGAGAAGGCCGCTGATGTCCTACCGCCCCATAGGGAATGGGATTGTCCCATCGATCTCCTTCCTGGCAAGAAGCCACCTAGGGGGCGCACCTACCCGTTGTCTGTTCCTGAAACCGAGGCGATGAGTGAATATATCAGGGAGAATCTACAAAAGGGATTCATCCGCCCTTCATCATCACCCGCTGGTGCAGGTTTCTTCTTTGTTAAAAAGAAGGATGGAGGACTGCGTCCATGCATTGACTACCGGGGTCTCAATGACATTACCATTAAAAATAGTTATCCATTACCACTCATTACCGAATTATTTGACAGAGTTAAAGGAGCCCGCATCTTCACCAAGTTAGATCTCCGCGGTGCCTACAATCTCATCAGAATCCGGAGTGGTGACGAGTGGAAGACAGCTTTTAACACTCGAGATGGCCATTACGAATACCTGGTAATGCCATTTGGGTTGAGTAATGCTCCAGCAGTGTTCCAACACTTTGTGAACGAAATCTTTCGTGATGTCCTGTATAAGTACCTCGTTGTTTACTTGGATGATATCCTCATCTTCTCCCAAGACCTGCCATCTCATCGTCTACAAGTCCGTGAAGTCCTCCGACGTCTTCGTGAGAACCGGCTCTACGGTAAACTTTCTAAATGCACCTTTGAAGTTCCCTCTATACCCTTCCTGGGTTATATAATTTCCGGATCGGATCTTCAGATGGACCCGACAAAATTGGAAGCTATTGCCAATTGGTCCATTCCAAATTCTCTCAAGTCTATCCAGCGGTTCCTGGGTTTTGCCAACTACTATAGGAAATTTATTCGGGGATTCTCCACTCTCATCGCTCCTATTACCAACCTGACTCGGAAAGGGGCAAACCATTCCAACTGGTCAGAAGAAGCCTTAGCAGCCTTCCAGAAGATCAAACTGGCCTTTATGTCTGCTCCAGTTCTGTCTCAGCCAGATGTAAACAGACCGTTCGAGTTGGAGGTGGACGCCTCTACAGTTGGGGTTGGAGCTGTTCTCTCCCAGAAGGGAACCGATGGGAAAGTCCACCCTTGTGGATTTTATTCTCGCAAATTCCTTCCTGCAGAAGCTAACTACTCCGTTGGAGACCAAGAACTACTGGCGATCAAGCTGGCTCTCGAGGAATGGAGATACCTCCTAGAAGGGGCCAAACATCCGTTCAACATCTACACGGATCATAAAAACCTGCTATACTTAAAGGCAGCTCAGTGCCTTAATCCTCGCCAGTCCAGGTGGGCTATGTTTTTCTCACGTTTTAATTTTAAGCTTTATTTCCGCCCAGGTTCGCAGAATGTTAAAGCTGACGCTTTATCCCGATCTATGGAATCCGAAGAGGAAACGCCTGACTCAGTGCCTCATTCCATCCTGAGTCCAGTGGTGTTCGCTGCATCTCAAGTCTCCCCAGCTCCTCCTCCTGGTAAGACTTTTGTTTCCCCAGAACTCCGTCCCAAGTTGCTATCTTGGGCTCATCAATCCAAGTTCACCGGTCATCCTGGTGTCCTGAAGACCTTCAAGTTTCTCTCCGAGACGTACTGGTGGCCTAAGATGAAGGCTGACATCAAGGATTTCGTGGCATCCTGTCCTAAGTGTGTGCAGCATAAGACTCCTCGTCAGTCTCCAGCAGGTCAGTTACAACCATTGTCTGTTCCTAGTCGTCCCTGGTCACACCTGTCCATGGATTTTATCACCGACCTTCCTCCTTCTCAAGGATACAATACCATCTGGGTTGTAGTGGACAGATTCACCAAGATGGCTCATTTTGTTCCTCTCCAGGGTCTCCCTTCTGCCCCGAAACTTGCCCAAATCTTCCTACGGGAGATTTTCCGCTTACATGGTCTACCCTCGGAAATAATATCTGACCGGGGGGTACAGTTTGTAGCGAGGTTTTGGAGGGCCCTCTGTTCTGCCATGCAAGTCAAGCTGAAGTTTTCGTCATCGTACCATCCTCAGACGAATGGGCAGACAGAGAGGGTTAATCAAGAACTTGAGACGTTTTTAAGATTGTATGTTTCATCTTCCCAGGATGACTGGTTCGATCTGCTCCCATGGGCCGAGTTTGCCCACAACTTCCGCTATCATACTGCTACTGAAACAACACCATTCTTCGCAGTATATGGGCAACATCCCCGTGTTCCAGACTTCCAAGAACTCCCTCATATGGATGTTCCTGCTGCCACTACTGCTCTGACTCAGTTCTCATTAATTTGGAGAAAGATTCACGTGTCTCTCAAAAAGGCCTCCAGCCAGTACAAGTACTTTGCCGACCGCAAGAGACGTGCGGTTCCTAACCTGAAACCTGGGGACAAGGTTTGGCTGTCAACCCGTAACCTCCGTCTTAGGGTTCCGTCCATGAAGTTTGCACCCCGTTTCATTGGTCCTTTCCCTGTCGAAAGAGTCATCAACCCTGTGGCCTATAAACTGAAGTTACCACCTTCTCTTCGAATACCTAACGCTTTTCATGTTTCTCTCCTCAGACCTCTAGTCCTGAACCGTTTTCAGAGTGCCCTTCCAGTTGGCCCCAAAATTCGAACTCAGCGGGGCGTGGAATTCGAGATTGGCAAAATTCTGGACTCTCGTTGCCGGTATGGACATCTCCAGTACTTGGTCGATTGGTCCGGTTATGGCCCAGAGGAAAGAAGTTGGGTAAATTCATCGGATGTCCATGCTCCAAGGTTGGTCCGTGTCTTCCACAGCACTCATCCATCCAAGCCACGTGGGTGTTCGGTGTCCACCCTTAAAGGGGGGGGGTACTGTCAGGAATCGACTCACCAAGCTGACATCCGTCCGCCGTTGCGGACTCCGACCTGGCTCCCTGCGGTCACCTGTCGTCCGTGTCCCTGCCTCTGGACGCCATCACGGGCCTGGGAGCGCTCCTGAGACAGCAGGCGTGTAGCACGCCGCGTTCCCGCTAGGCCGCGGCATGGGCGCCGCCATGACAGTTCACAACAACCAGCATACAGCGGCCAATCCGGTGCTTGGCCGCACCCACTTTCCCTCACTCATCCAATGCCTGTGCACCAAGGGGTACATAAGAGACTGCAGGATCAGTCTGCAGGCATCCTGGACTTTGTGTCACTCCTGCGACCCATGTGAAAGGATCTGTACCTGTTCCTTCCGTGTTCCTGGCTCTCTACTGAAAGACTTGTACTCCTGGTTACTCTGCACAGCTCCGTGGAACTTCAAGGCCCAGCAATACCTGCAACTTCAAACAGGCTTCACACTCATCACCACCTTGTGTGCTTCAGCCTTGCAGTTGAGACTGACTCCAGGTGTGTTCCATTCCTCCACCTGTGATACAGCTTGCTGCTGTCAGTGCTTCACCACCTGCACTGTGGATAGTCAGACTCCTGCCTCTGCTACCAGGTTTGCCATTCAACACCTTACTGCCAAAGTTTCCTGTTTTAAACCTGCACTGGTTTCCAAACCAGAATCATCTTTACAAGCACCTATTCTTCTGTTTATTATATTACCGGTTATTATTTCTCCAGTCATCTGTCATCCTGTTGCCATAGACTTTCAGCTATTACGCTGTGTGATTGACATTTCCATTTGTTATTATTATTTCTGCTGCCATTCTGTTTATATCATCTGCTAATAAATATCATTGCGCTCATGCGCAGGAACGTTATCCAGCCTCCTCGTTTACTCCCAGCTACCTCCACTGACCCACTAGCGCCCCCTCCGGGGACACAGCCAAAACACAATCTGACAGGAGGAAAGGGATCTAGGAGTCACTATTTCAGGTGACATAAAGGATAAATATAGTATTAATGTCACTATACTGGGAACTACTGAGGAGGAAAGGGATCTAGGAGTCACTATCTCAGGTGACATAAAGGATAAATATAGTATTAATGGCACTATACTGGAAACTACTGAGGAGGAAAGGGATCTAGGAGTCACTATTTCAGGTGACCTAAATGATAAATATAGTATTAGTGGTACTATACTGGAAACTACTGAGGAGGAAAGGGATCCAGGAGTCACTATTTCAGGTGACATAAAGGATAAATATAGTATTAGTGGCACTATACTGGGAAATACTGAGGAGGAAATGGATCTAGGGGGGTAATTCCAAGTTGATCGCAGCAGGAATTTTCTTAGCAGTTGGGCAAAACCATGGCCCTCATTCCGAGTTGATCGGTCGCAAGGCGATTATAGCAGAGTTACACACGCTAAGCCGCCGCCTACTGGGAGTGAATCTTAGCTTCTTAAAATTGCGACCGATGTAATCGCAATATTGCGATTACAAACTACTTAGCAGTTTCTGAGTAGCTTGAAACTTACTCGGCATCTGCGATCAGTTCAGTGCTTGTCGTTCCTGGTTTGACGTCATAAACACACCCAGCGTTCGCCCAGACACTCCCCCGTTTCTCCAACCACTCCTGCGTTTTTTCCGGAAACGGTAGCGTTTTTATCCACACGCCCCAGAAACGCCGTGTTTCCGCCCAGTAACACCCATTTCCTGTCAATCACACTACGATCGCCGGAGCGATGAAAAAGCCGTGAGTAAAAATACTATCTTCATTGTAAATTTACTTGGCGCAGTCGCAGTGCGAATATTGCGCATGCATACTAAGCGGATTTTCACTGCGATGCGATGAAAAATAACGAGCGAACGACTCGGAATGAGGGCCCATGTGCACTGCAGGGGAGGCAGATTTAACATGTGCAGAGAGAGTTAGATTTGGGTGGGGTGTGTTCAATCTGCAATCTAATTTGCAGTGTAAAAATAAAGCAGCCAGTATTTACCCTGCACAGAAATAAAATAACCCACCCAAATCTAACTCTTTCTGCACATGATATATTTGCCCCCCCTGCAGTGCACATGGTTTTGACCAACTGCTAACAAAATTCCTGCTGCGATCAACTTGGAATTACCCCCTAGGAGTCACTATTTCAGGTGACATATAGGATAAATATAGTATTAATGGCACTATACTGGAAACTACTGAGGAGGAAAGGGATCTAGGAGTCACTATCTAAGGTGCCATAAAGGATAAATATAGTATATTGGCACTATACTGGGAACTACTGAGGAGGAAAGGGATCTAGGAGTCACTATTTCAGGTAGAGACATGCACCAGAAATTTTTCGGGTTTTGTGTTTTGGTTTTGGATTCGGTTCCGCGGCCGTGTTTTGGATTCGGACGCGTTTTGGCAAAACCTCCTTGAAATTTTTTTGTCGGATTCGGGTGTGTTTTGGATTCTGGTGTTTTTTTTCAATAACCCCTCAAAAACATCTTAAATCATAGAATTTGGGTGGTAATTTTGATAATATAGTATTATTAACCTCAATAACCATAATTTCCACTAATTTCCAGTCTATTCTGAACCCCTCACACCTCACGATATTATTTTTAGTCCTAAAATTTGTACAGAGGTCGCTGGATGACTAAGCTAAGCGACCCAAGTGGGCGGCACAAACACCTGACCCATCTAGGAGTGGCACTGCAGTGTCTGACAGGATGGCACTTAAAAAATTTGGCCCCAAACATTACATGATGCAAAGATAAATAAATAAAAAAATGAGGTACAAGATGGAATTGTCCTTGGGCCCTCCCACCCACCCTTATGTTGTATAAACAGGACATGCACACTTTAACAAACCCATCATTTCAGCGACAGGGTCTGTCACACGACTGTGGCTGAAATGACTGGTTGGTTTGGGCCCCCACCAAAAAAAGAAGCAATCAATCTCTCCTTGCTCAAACTGGCTCTACAGAGGCAAGATGTCGACCTCATCATCATCCTCCGATTCCTCACCCCTTTCACTGTGTACATCCCCCTCCTCGCAGAGTATTAATTCGTCCCCACTGGAATCCACCATCTCAGGTCCCTGTGTACTTTCTGGAGACAATTGCTGGTGAATGTCTCCACGGAGGAATTGATTATAATTCATTTTGATGAACATCATCTTCTCCACATTTTGTGGAAGTAACCTCGTACGCCGATTGCTGACAAGGTGAGCGGCTGCACTAAACACTCTTTCGGAGTACACACTGGAGGGAGAGCAACTTAGGTAGAATAAAGCCAGTTTGTGCAAGGGCCTCCAAATTGCCTCTTTTTCCTGCCAGTAGATGTACGGACTGTCTGACATGCCTACTTGGATGCTGTCACTCAATGGTGACAGCATCATATGCAGTGACAGTAGACAACATGTCAGTAATCGTTGGCAGGTCCTTCAGTCCGGACCAGATGTCAGTATTCGCTCCTGACTGCCCTGCATCACCGCCAGTGGGTGGTTTTGGAAATTTGATCCTTTTCCTGGCAGCTCCAGTGGCGGGAGAAAATGAAGGAGGAGCTGTTGGTGGGTCATGTTCCGCTTGACTTGACAAGTGTCTCACCAGCAGGTCTTTGAACATGTGCAGACTTGTGTCTGCCGGAAAGAGAGAGACAACGTAGGCTTTAAACCTAGGATCGAGCACGGTGGCCAAAATGTAGTGCTCTGATTTCAACAGATTGACCACCCGTGAATCCTGGTTAAGCAAATGAAGGGCTCCATCCACAAGTCCCACATGCCCAGCGGAATCGCTCCGTTTTAGCTTCTCCTTCAATCTCTCCAGCTGCTTCTGCAAAAGCCTGATGAGGGGAATGACCTGACTCAGGCTGGCAGTGTCTGAACTGACTTCACGTGTGGCAAGTTCAAAGGGTTGCAGAACCTTGCACAACATTGAAATCATTCTCCACTGCGCTTGAGTCAGGTGCATTCCCCCTCCTTTGCCTATATCGTAGGCAGATGTATAGGCTTGAATTGCTGCTCCTCCATCCTCTGAAGCATATAGAGGGTTGAATTCCACCTCGTTACCACCTCTTGCTTCAGATGATGGCGGGGCAGGTTCAGGAGTGTTTGCTGGTGCTCCAGTCTTCGGCAAACGGTGGCTGAATGCCGAAAGTGGGCCGCAATTCTTCGGGCCACCGACAGCATCTCTTGCACGCCCCTGTCATTTTAAAAAAATTCTGCACCACCAAATTCAATGTATGTGCAAAACATGGGACGTGCTGGAATTTGCCCACATGTAATGCACGCACAATATTGGTGGCGTTGTCCGATGTCACAAATCCCCAGGAGAGTCCAATTGGGGTAAGCCATTCTGCGATGATGTTCCTCAGTTTCCATAAGAGGTTGTCAGCTGTGTGCCTCTTATGGAAAGCGGTGATACAAAGCATAGCCTGCCTAGGAACGAGTTGACGTTTGCGAGATGCTGCTACTGGTGCCGCCGCTGCTGTTCTTGCTGCGGGAGGCAATACATCTACCCAGTGGGCTGTCACAGTCATATAGTCCTGAGTCTGCCCTGCTCCACTTGTCCACATGTCCGTGGTTAAGTGGACATTGGGTACAACTGCATTTTTTAGGACAATGGTGAGTCTTTTTCTGACGTCTGTGTACATTTTCGGTATCGCCTGCCTAGAGAAGTGGAACCTAGATGGTATTTGGTACCGGGGACACACTACCTCAAGAAATTCTCTAAGTCCCTGTGAACTAACGCCGGATACCGGACGCACGTCTAACACCAACATAGCTGCCAAGGCCTGAGTTATCCGCTTTGCAACAGGATGACTGCTGTGATATTTCATCTTCCTCGCAAAGGACTGTTGGACAGTCAATTGCTATTTGGAAGTAGTACAAGTGGTCTTCCGACTTCCCCTCTGGGATGATGATCGACTCCCAGCAGCAACAACAGCAGCGCCAGCAGCAGTAGACGTTACACTCAAGGCTCCATCGGAGGAATCCCAGTCAGGAGAGGACTCGTCAGACTTGCCAGTGACATGGCCTGCAGGACTATTGGCTTTCCTGTCTAAGGAGGAAATTGACACTGAGGGAGTTGGTGGTGTGGTTTGCAGGAGCTTGGGTACAAGAGGAAGGGATTTAGTTGTCAGTGGACTGCTTCCGCTGTCACCCAAAGTTTTTGAACTTTTTCAATGACTTCTGATGAATGCGCTCTAGGTGACGTATAAGGGAGGATGTTCCTAGGTGGTTAACGTCCTTACCCCTACTTATTACAGCTTGACAAAGGCAACGCATGGCTTGACACCTGTTGTCCGCATTTCTGTTGAAATAATTCCACACCGAAGAGGTGATTTTTTTGGGTATTTTGACCAGGCATGTCAATGGCCTTATTCATCCCACGGACAACAGGTGTCTCCCCGGGTGCCTGACTTAAACAAACCACCTCACCATCAGAATCCTCCTGGTCAATTTCCTCCCCAGCGCCAGCAACACCCATATCCTCCTCATCCTGGTGTACTTCAACACTGACATCTTCAATCTGACTATCAGGAACTGGACTGCGGGTGCTCCTTCCAGCACTTGCAGGGGGCGTGCAAATGGTGGAAGGCGCATGCTCTTCACGTCCAGTGTTGGGAAGGTCAGGCATCGCAACCGACACAATTGGACTCTCCTTGGGGATTTGTGATTTAGAAGAACGCACAGTTCTTTGCTGTGCTTTTGCCAGCTTAAGTCTTTAATTTTTCTAGCGGGAGGATGAGTGCTTCCATCCTCACGTGAAGCTGAACCACTAGCCATGAACATAGGCCAGGGCCTCAGCCGTTCCTTGCCACTCCATGTCGTAAATGGCACATTGGCAAGTTTACGCTTCTCCTCAGACGCTTTTAATTTAGATTTTTGGGTCATCATTTTACTGAACTTTTGCTTTTTGGATTTTACACGCTCTCTACTATGACATTGGGCATCGGCCTTGGCAGACGACGTTGATGGCATTTCATCGTCTCGGCCATGACTAGTGGCAGCAGCTTCAGCACGAGGTGGAAGTGGATCTTGATCTTTCCCTATTTTACCCTCCACATTTTTGTTCTCCATTTTTTAATGTGTGGAATTATATGACAGTAATATTATTATATCAATAGCAATGGCCTACTGTACTGTACTACTATATACTGCTCACAACAATGCAGCACAGATATGGATACTTGAAGTGACACGGAGCTGCAAGATACAGCAATGGCCTACTGTACTGTACAACTATATACTGTTGGTCACCAAAATGCTGCACTGTACTACTATATACTGCTCACAACAATGCAGCACAGATATGGATACTTGAAGTGACACGGAGATGCAAGATACAGCAATGGACTACTGTACTGTACTGTACTGTACTGTACTGTACTGTACAACTATATACTGTTGGTCACCAAAATGCTGCACTGTCCTACTATATACTGCTCACAACAATGCAGCACAGATATGGAATGGATACTTGAAGTGACATGGAGCTGCAAGATACAGCAATGGACTACTGTACTGTACAACTATAAACTGTTGGTCACTGTCCTACTATATACCGCTCACAACAATGCAGCACAGATATGGATACTTGAAGTGACACGGAGCTGCAAGATACAGCAATGGACTACTGTACTGTACTACTATACTGGTGGTCACCAAAATGCTGCACTGTACTACTATATATATATAGTATATACTGGTCACACAACAATGCAGCAGATATTGCGGTATATTTACTAAGCTCCCGATTTTGACCGAGATGGTGTTTTTTCTTCAAAGTGTCATCTCGGGAATTTACTAAACTCAAATCTCGGCAGTGATGAGGGCATTCGTATTTTTTTTGAAGTCAAAGAACTACAAGTCCCTGCAAGCCTCCCCCGCAAGCTGGTACTTGGAGAACCACAAGTACCAGCATGCGGGGGTTAAACGGGCCCGCAGGTACCTATAGTTCTTCTGCAAAAAAAATAGCCAAATAAAAACAGGACACACACACCTTAAAAGTACAACTTTATTACATACATTCCGACACACACATACTTACCTATGTTCAGCTGCCGACTCGGGCCCACGTCTCGACGTCGATTCCAGTGTACCTGAAAATAAAATTATACTCACCTAAATCCAGTGTGTCCTGTTCTTTTTTTTGTAATCCACGTACTTGGCAAAAAAACAAACCGCATACCCGATCCAAGCACTGAAAGGGGACCCATGTTTACACATGGGACCCCTTTCCCCGTCTGCAGGGACCCCCCGACTCCTGTCAAAGAGGGTCCCTTCAGCCAATCAGGGAGCGCCACGTCGTGGCACCCTCCTGATTGGCTGTGACCTCCTGTAGTGTCAGTGAGGCTGTGCAGTGAAGATACAATGTAGCGCATATGCGCTCCATTGTATCCAATGGTGGTAACTTTGTGGTCAGCGGTTGAGGTTACTCGTGGTCAACTGCTGACCGCAAAGTTCCTCTGCAGACGGGGAAAGTTGTACTTTCAAGGTGTGTGTGTCCTGTTTTTATTTGGGTATTTTTTTTGCAGAAGAACTATAGGTACCTGCGGGCCCGTTTAACCCTGCATGCTGGTACTTGTGGTTCTCCAAGTACCAGCTTGCGGGGGAGGCTTGCAGGGACTTGTAGTTCTTGTGCAAAAAACAATATTCTTTTATTTTACACTTGGCTATCAGCCCCCCATCCGCAGCCCATTGATGGGGGGGGACAGCCTCGGGCTTCACCCCTGGTCCTTGGGTGGCTGGACGGGGGGGACCCCTTGCTTTAAGGGGTTCCCACTCCTCCAGGGTACTCCGGCCAGGGGTGACTAGTTAGTGATTTAATGCCAGGGCCGCAGGGACCTATATAAAAGTGTCCCCCGGCTGTGGCATTATCTCTCTGGAGCCCGGTGCTGGTGTAAAAAATACGGGGGACCCCTACGCTTCTTGTCCCCCGTATTTTTTGCACCAGGACCAGGCGCAGAGCCTGGTGCTGGTTGATTAAATATGGGGGAACCCCTGTCAATTTTTTCCTCATATTTTTTCAACCAGGACCGGCTCAAAGAGCCCGAGGCTGGTTATGCTTAGGAGGGGGGACCCCACGCAATTTTTTTTTCAACTTTAAACTATTTTAACATTTTTTAAGATGCACAATGAAACCCTGCACGGATCTCACAGATGCAGCCGAGTTTCATTGTTTTAATGTCGGCAGTGTTTTACTATTCACTCCCGTAAAACACTGCCAAAAAATACGAATGACATCGACATCGGAAAACACGAAAATGTAAAATACGACAGCTTAGTAAATGAGGCGTAATAAATTCAAAAAGTTGCAAAATTACACATTCGATGTAATTCGTGTTTGAACTTTAATCTCATTCAGAAAAATACGAATTTTAGTAAATATACCCCTCTGAGTACTGATGATCAGGATACTGTCTAGAACTGAGTCTGACACAGAGCTGCAAGATACAGTAATGGCCTACTGTACTGTACTACTATAATTATATACTGGTGGTCCCCACAATGCAGCACACTGAGCACAGATAATTGCAGCACACTGAGCACAGATATTTGCAGCACCCTGAGCACAGATATTTGCAGCACATTGAGCACAGATATTTGCAGCACCCTGAGCACAGATACGGAGCTTTTCAGGCAGAGAACGTAGCCACGTCCTCTCCGTTCAATCTCCAATGCACGAGTGAAAATGGTGGCGACGCGCGGCTCTTAATATGGAATACGAATCTCACGAGAATTCGACAGCGGGATGATGACGTTCGTCCTCGTTCGGGTTAACCGAGCAAGGTGGGAAGATCCGAGGCTGCCTCGGACCCGTGTAAAATAGGTGTAGTTTGGGGGGATTCGGATCTCGACGAACCGAACCCGCTCATCTCTAATTTCAGGTGGCATAAAGGATAAATATAGTATTAATGGCACTATACTGGAAACTACTGAGGAGGAAAGGGATCTAGGAGTCACTATTTCAGGTGACATAAAGGATAAATATAGTATTAATGGCACTATACTGGGAACTACTGAGGAGGAAAGGGATCTAGGAGTCACTATTTCAGGTGACATAAAGGATAAATATAGTATTAATGGCACTATACTGGGAGCTACTGAGGAGGAAAGGGATCTAGGAGTCACTATTTCAGGTGACATAAAGGATAAATATAGTATTAATGGCACTATACTGGGAACTACTGAGGAGGAAAGGGATCTAGAAGTCACTATCTCAGGTGACATAAAGGAAAAATATAGTATTAATGGCACTATACTGGAAACTACTGAGGAGGAAATGGATCTAGAAGTCACTATTTCAGGTGACATAAAGGATAAATATAGTATTAATGGCACTATACTGGGAACTACTGAGGAGGAAAGGGATCTAGGAGTCACTATTTCAGGTGACATAAAGGATAAATATAGTATTAATGACACTATACTGGAAACTACTGAGGAGGAAAGGGATCTAGGAGTCACTATTTCAGGTGACATAAAGGATAAATATAGTATTAATGGCACTTTACTGGAATCTACTGAGGAGGAAAGGGATCTAGGAGTCACTATTTCAGGTGACATAAAGGATAAATATAGTATTAATGACACTATACTGGAAACTACTGAGGAGGAAAGGGATCTAGGAGCAGTGGCGTAACTACTGCCCCCGCAGCCCTCGCGGTGGCTTGGGGGCGAGGGGCTGCGGGGGCGCCACTGATTTACAGCAGACTGACATGCGGACGAGCGTCCGCATGTCAGTCTGCAGTCTCCTTTCCTCCACCGCTTTTTGGAGGGACACAGAGGGCACAGCGCGCCTCCCTGTGTCCCTCCGGCTGCATCATCTCCGGCGGCCGCGGGTCTAATAGGGGAAAGTGTCGTCCGTGAGCTCTAATTGGCTCACGAACCGGCACTTCCCCCTATTAGACCCGCGGCCGCCGGAGATGATGCAGCAGGAGGGACACAGGAGAGGTGAGCTGTGCCCTCCGTGTCCCTCCAAAAAGCGGGGGGGGGGGGGGGGGAAATATCTGGGGAATATCTGGCACTGGGGGGGAATATCTGGCACTGGGGGGAATATCTGGCACTGGGGCATATATGGCACTGGGGGGAATATCTGGCACTGGGGGCATATATGGCACTGGGGGGGAATATCTGGCACTGGGGGCATATATGGCACAGGGGGAATATCTGGCACTGGGGGCATATATGGCACTGGGGGGAATATCTGGCACTGGGGGCATATGTGGCACTGGGGGCATATTTGGCACTGGGGGGGAATATATGGCACTGTGGGCATATGTGGCACTGGGGGGCATATGTGGCACTGGGGGGGAATATCTGGCACTGGGGGCATATATGGCACTGGGAGGGAATATCTGGCACTGGGGGCATATATGGCACGGGGGGAATATCTGGCACTGGGGGCATATATGGCACTGGGGGCATATATGGCACTGGGGGGGAATATCTGGCACTGGGGGCATATATGGCACTGGGGGCATATATGGCACTGGGGGGGAATATATGGCACTGGGGGCATATGTGGCACTGGGGGGGAATATCTGGCACTGGGGGCATATGTGGCACTGGGGGGGTATATATGTACCTGGCACATGGGGGGGGCTATATTTGGCACTGGGGCATGTGAGTACCTGGCACCGTGGGGGAATATCTGGCACTGGGGACATATGTGGCACTGGGAGCACAGCCCTAGCAACAAGGACTACCTCCTAGCAACGAGCATGACACCCAGTGCATGAAACACCTGGCAACGAGCATGACACCCAGTGCATGAAACACCTGGCAACGAGCATGACACCCAGTGCATGAAACCCCTGGCAACGAGCATGACACCCTGAGCATGAAAACCCCTGGCACCGTGCATGGAACCAAGAGCATGAAACCCCTGGCAACGAGTATGACACCCAGTGCATGAAACCCCTGACAACGAGCAGGTAATTGAAAAGTAATTAGAAGCCTTACTGTAGGACTTAATGTGTAATGGGCATTACGGTGTGTGGCATAACGTATCACGGACATTGCGGTGTGTGTCATAATGTGTCACAGGCATTACGGTGTATGGTATACTATATCGCGGGCATTGTGATATGTGGTATAATGTCTCAGGGTCATTGCAGTGTGTGGCATAATGTATCACGGACATTACGGTGTGTGGCATAATGTGTCACAGACATTGTATGTGCTATAATGTATCAGGGGCATTGCAGTGTGTAGCATAATGTATAACGGGCATTGCGATTCCTGTCATAATGTGTCACAGGCATTACGGTGTGTGGCATAATGTGTCGGGGGCATTACAGTGTGTGCATATTGTGTCATGTGCATTATTGTGTGCGGCATAATGTCTAAGGGCCATTGCAGTATGTGGCATAATGTATACTGGGCATTACTATAAGGAGGAAAAATGACAAATAATGTAAGGGGCATGAATCAGGATTATTTTTCTTTCCTGTGGTGGCCAACGTATGGGCGTGCAGGTTGCAAAACTGGGGTATAAGGTAGTCTTTTCCTGCAATGCCACGCCCCTTTATGCAAAACCACGCCCATTCCAACGAAACCACGCCCCTTTTTGCCGCGCGCGCCTTCGGCGCGCACATATTTAGCCCTTTCTTGCTCCCAATTATGGAGCATGAAGGGGGGGGGGGCGCCGGAGAATTTTTTGGCTTCGGGGAGAAAAATTTCTAGTTACGCCACTGTCTAGGAGTCACTATTTCAGGTGTCATAAAGGATAAATATAGTATTAATGACACTATACTGGAAACTACTGAGGAGGAAAGGGATCTAGAAGTCACTATTTCAGGTGACATAAAGGATAAATATAGTATTAATGGCACTATACTGGGAACTACTGAGGAGGAAAGGGATCTAGGAGTCACTATCTCAGGTGACATAAAGGATAAATATAGTATTAATGGCACTATACTGGGAACTACTGAGGAGGAATGGGATCTAGGAGTCACTATTTCAGGTGACATAAAGGATAAATATAGTATTAATGGCACTATACTGGAAACTACTGAGGAGGAAAGGGATCTAGGAGTCACTATCTCAGGTGACATAAAGGATAAATATAGTATAATGGCACTATACTGGGAACTACTGAGGAGGAAAGGGATCTAGGAGTCACTATCTCAGGTGACATAAAGGATAAATATTGTATTAATGGCACTATACTGGAAACTACTGAGGAGGAAAGGGATCTAGGAGTCACTATCTCAGGTGACATAAAGGATAAATATAGTATTAATGGCACTATACTGGAAACTACTGAGGAGGAAAGGGATCTAGGAGTCACTATCTCAGGTGACATAAAGGATAAATATAGTATAATGGCACTATACTGGGAACTACTGAGGAGGAAAGGGATCTAGGAGTCACTATTTCAGGTGACATAAAGGATAAATATAGTATTTATGGCACTATACTGGAAACTACTGAGGAGGAAAGGGATCTAGGAGTCACTATCTCAGGTGACATAAAGGATAAATATAGTATTAATGGCACTATACTGGGAACTACTGAGGAGGAAAGGAATCTAGGAGTCACTATCTCAGGTGACATAAAGGATAAATATAGTATTAATGGCACTATACTGGGAACTACTGAGGAGGAAAGGGATCTAGGAGTCACTATTTCAGGTGACATAAAGGATAAATATAGTATTAATGGCACTATACTGGGAAATACTGAGGAGGAAAGGGATCTAGGAGTCACTATTTCAGGTGACATAAAGGATAAATATAGTATTAATGGCACTATACTGGGAAATACTGAGGAGGAAAGGGATCTAGGAGTCACTATTTCAGGTGACATAAAGGATAAATATAGTATTAATGGCACTATACTGGGAACTACTGAGGAGGAAAGGGATCTAGGAGTCACTATCTCAGGTGACATAAAGGATAAATATAGTATAATGGCACTATACTGGATACTACTGAGGAGGAAAGGGATCTAGGAGTCACTATTTCAGGTGACATAAAGGATAAATATAGTATTAATGGCAATATACTGGAAACTACTGAGGAGGAAAGGGATCTAGGAGTCACTATTTCAGGTGACATAAAGGATAAATATAGTATTAATGGCACTATACTGGGAACTATTGAGGAGGAAAGGGATCTAAGAGTCACTATTTCAGGTGACATAAAGGATAAATATAGTATTAATGGTACTATACTGGAATTACTGAGGAGGAAAGGGATCTAGGAGTCACTATCTCAGGTGACATAAAGGATAAATATAGTATAATGGCACTATACTGGGAACTACTGAGGAGGAAAGGGATCTAGGAGTCACTATTACAGGTGACTTAAAGGATAAATATAGTATTAATGGCACTATACTGGGAACTACTGAGGAGGAAAGGGATCTAGGAGTCACTATTTCAGGTGACATAAAGGATAAATATAGTATTAATGACACTATACTGGAAACTACTGAGGAGGAAAGGGATCTAGGAGTCACTATTTCAGGTGACATAAAGGATAAATATAGTATTAATGGCACTATACTGGGAACTACTGAGGAGGAAAGGGATCTAGGAGTCACTATTTCAGGTGACATAAAGGATAAATATAGTATTAATGGCACTATATTGGAAACTACTGAGGAGGAAAGGGATCTAGGAGTCACTATTTCAGATGACATAAAGGATAAATATAGTATTAATGGCACTATACTGGAAACTACTGAGGAGCAAAGGGATCTAGGAGCAGGGCCGGCTCCAGGCACGTTCGACTAGAGCGGCCGCGCAGGGCGCCACCCTTAATGGGCGCCGCGCGCTGGCGCCGCCATCTTTGTGCCTGGAGCAAGCCTGCAGTGCTTCCTGGCCTGAACTCCTGTGTACGCGGCTGTGCGGCGCCGACGTCTGACGTTAGACGCCGGCACCGGGCAGCGAGCATAGCGCGCACACAGGAGTTTTAGAAGAGCCGCCCGCGTCCTCGGCGGCACTCACCCTCCCACCACCACCGCAGGTATAATAGTACTTTATGGATCGGGCACATTGTGGGGGCATATCTTGCACTGTGGGGGCATATCTTGCACTGTGGGGGTATATCTTGCACTGCATATCTTGCACTGTGGGGGCATATCTTGCACTGTGGGGGCATATCTTGCACTGTGGGGGCATATCTTGCACTGTGGGGGTATATCTTGCACTGTGGGGGCATATCTTGTACTGCATATCTTGCACTGTGGGGGTATATCTTGCACTGTGGGGGTATATCTTGCACTGCATATCTTGCACTGTGGGGGCATATCTTGCACTGTGGGGGCATATCTTGCACTGTGGGGGCATATCTTGCACTGTGAGAGTAATTATGTATCTGGAATTGTGGGTGCATATCTGCACCGTGGGGGCATTTATGTATCTGGCACCGTGGGGGCATTTATGTATCTGGCACCGTGGGGGCATTTATGTATCAGGCACTGTGGGGGCATTTATGTATCTGGCACTGTGGGGGCATATCTTGCACTGTGGGGGCATATCTTGCACTGTGGGGGCATATCTTGCACTGTGGGAGTAATTATGTATCTGGAATTGTGGGTGCATATCTGCACCATGGGGGCATTTATGTATCTGGCACCGTGGGGGCATTTATGTATCTGGCACCGTGGGGGCATTTATGTATCAGGCACTGTGGGGGCATTTATGTATCTGGCACTGTGGGGGCATATCTGCGCTGTGGGGGCATTTATCCATCTGGAACTGTGTGGCCATTTATGTAGCTGGCACTGCTGGGGGGCATGTCACGTGTAGCTGGCACTGCTGGGGGGCATGTCACGTGTAGCTGGCACTGCTGGGGGGCATGTCATGTGTAGCTGGCACTGCTGGGGGGCATATCATGTAGTGTTCCCGCTAGGCGTCTGTGGCTGGGCAGTGTGTCTCAGTGCTCTGCCTGGCGCAAAGTGTATAGGAGGTTCTACCTGGTGCAATGTGTATTAGCTGCACTACTGTGTGGTGTAATGTGAATTGCCACTCTAATGTGGCTACGCACCTTCCCCACGAAGTAACTCCCCTAAATTTTTGCTGCGCGCCGATGCTTTTGCGTGTGGAAATGGTAACAACAAGCATTACAGTATGTACATCATTTTGCCCACCTAACTTAAAAATGTGCCCTCCCTGTGATCAGCAACCTGCCCTAAAAAGTGAACACTATCATGTGTAGCTGGCACTGCTGGGAGTCATGTCACGTGTAGCTGGCACTGCTGGAGGGCATGTCATGTGTAGCTGGCACTGCTGAGGGGCGAGACCATGCCCACTTTTTCAGGAGGCCACGCCCACTTTTCCAGGAGCGCGCGCATGGGGGTTGGGGGGGGGGGGCACTTTTAAATTTTCTCGCTCAGGGTGCTAGTAGGCCTGGAGCCGGCCCTGTCTAGGAGTCACTATTTCAGGTGACATAAAGGATAAATATAGTATTTATGGCACTATACTGGGAACTACTGAGGAGGAAAGGGATCTAGGAGTCTCTATTTCAGGTGACATAAAGGATAAATATAGTATTAATGGCAATATACTGGGAACTACTGAGGAGGAAAGGGATCTAGGAGTCACTATTTCAGGTGACATAAAGGATAAATATAGTATAATGGCGCTATACTGGAAACTACTGAGGAGGAAAGGGATCTAGGAGTCACTATCTCAGGTGACATAAAGGATAAATATAGTATTAATGGCACTATACTGGGAACTACTGAGGAGGAAAGGGATCTAGGAGTCACTATCTCAGGTGACATAAAGGATAAATATAGTATT
The DNA here is from genome assembly GCF_028390025.1 of Pseudophryne corroboree. NCBI lineage: Eukaryota > Metazoa > Chordata > Amphibia > Anura > Myobatrachidae > Pseudophryne > Pseudophryne corroboree. The sequence continues at coordinate 5,001,695 of NC_086449.1, read as the reverse complement.
AATGGCACTATACTGGGAACTACTGAGGAGGAAAGGGATCTAGGAGTCTCTATTTCAGGTGACATAAAGGATAAATATAGTATTTATGGCACTATACTGGAAACTACTGAGGAGGAAAGGGATCTAGGAGTCACTATCTCAGGTGACATAAAGGATAAATATAGTATTAATGGCACTATACTGGGAACTACTGAGGAGGAAAGGGATCTAGGAGTCACTATTTCAGGTGACATAAAGGATAAATTTAGTATTAATGGCACTATACTGTAAACTACTGAGGAGGAAAGGGATCTAGGAGTCTCTATTTCAGGTGACATAAAGGATAAATATAGTATTAATGGCGCTATACTGGGAACTACTGAGGAGGAAAGGGATCTAGGAGTCACTATCTCAGGTGACATAAAGAATAAATATAGTATTAATGGCACTATACAGGAAAAACTGAGGAGGAAAGGGATCTAGGAGTCACTATTTCAGGTGACATAAAGGATAAATATAGTATTAATGGCGCTATACTGGAAACTACTGAGGAGGAAAGGGATCTAGGAGTCACTATTTCAGGTGACATAAAGGATAAATATAGTATTTATGGCACTATACTGGAAACTACTGAGGAGGAAAGGGATCTAGGAGTCACTATTTCAGGTGACATAAAGGATAAATATAGTATTAATGGCACTATACTGGAAACTACTGAGGAGGAAAGGGATCTAGGAGTCACTATTTCAGGTGACATAAAGGATAAATAAAGTATTAATGGCGCTATACTGGAAAAACTGAGGAGGAAAGGGATCTAGGAGTCACTATCTCAGGTGACATAAAGGATAAATATAGTATTAATGGCACTATACTGGAAACTACTGAGGAGGAAAGGGATCTAGGAGTCACTATTTCAGGTGACATAAAGGATAAATATAGTATTAATGGCACTATACCGGAAAAACTGAGGAGGAAAGGGACCTAGGAGTCACTATTTCAGGTGACATAAAGGCTAAATATAGTATAATGGCACTATACTGGAAACTACTGAGGAGGAAAGGGATATAGGAGTCACTATTTCAGGTGACATAAAGGATAAATATAGTATTAATGGCGCTATACTGGTAACTACTGAGGAGGAAAGGGATCTAGGAGTCACTATTTCAGGTGACTTAAAGGATAAATATAGTATTAATGGCACTATACTGGAAACTACTGAGGAGGAAAGGGATCTAGGAGTCACTATTTCAGGTGACATAAAGGATAAATATAGTATTAATGGCGCTATACTGGGAACTACTGAGGAGGAAAGGGATATAGGAGTCACTATTTCAGGTGACATAAAGGATAAATATAGTATTAATGGCGCTATACTGGTAACTACTGAGGAGGAAAGGGATCTAGGAGTCACTATTTCAGGTGACATAAAGGATAAATATAGTATTAATGGCGCTATACTGGAAAAACTGAGGAGGAAATGAACCTAGGAGTCACTATTTCAGGTGACATAAAGGATAAAATAGAAACACTAAGGAGCGCTAGTGATATATTAATAGAAAATATTTTATTTAATTTTTAAAAAGAGTTTTTTTAAAAAGAAAATTAATTACCACAGAATTGCCAATTAACCTGATGATTACAAGGTAATATATACCACAATAATAAAAATAGAATGAATATATAAATCAGCTGATTAGCTCATATAAAATGCAGTTCTGCAGTCCAATTTTGTAGTCAGGAAGTCCTCCACTTTAATATGATTTGAGGGATAAAGAGAACGTCCCACAACTTTTGTAAATGATACTTTGTATTTGTTGTAAGGTTCCTCGTTTTACGAGGCACTGGTCTCACCCATAATAGCTGGTCTCTGCTGATTCCCGTCGATGGTTGTTTGCAGTGTAGACTGCAGGCGGCTGACGTGTGCCTCTTAGAGATGTTTAGAGGAGGCGCCGCACATTCATAACAGTCGGTCTGCTGACGGGGCTTTTCAAGCACAGCGATAAAGTGTAGAGATGTATCGTCTCGTCAGACGCCAGCAGTGGGGAGACTTTTGAGTTTAAGCAAGATGTTGTGGAGAATATGGAGGCTCCTTCACGGACAAGCAGTAACCACAGCCCTCAACGCGTTTCTCCGCCCCAAACAAACGGCGGTTTCATCAGGAGGTGTAGATATCCAGTGAAAAGATCAGTGGGTATTTATGTCCCTTTTGTCCAATCAACGTTGGGATGGTGGTATACACACCTGAGTTTTTACTCAGTGTTTAGATTACTTGGGTGGATGTTTTAGAAGCTTTGTATCCAATCAGGGGTAATTGAGTTGCAAACACCTGGGTGATCCCTCGGTGCTGCATTCATTATACAATCAGTTCATATCTTATGATTGGTACAGATGTATTGTTTAGAAATAAAAAATAAACATATAAAACAGAGCAAAATTTATAATGCATAGATAAACATATCGAATAGAGGCACTAAACACATGAGTCCCCACAGATTCAAATAGCGTGTATATATTGAGCGTGTTACTATATATCTCAATGTTTCTTATTTTTATTTTTATTATAAAAATTCTTTCATCATAACAGGGCTCATGTGTTCCATACCCCCTATCGATCCACATGTATGGATAACCAATGTATATATGTATATATTAATTCAGACTCTAATATTAAATAGAGAGCGGCATCCTATAAAAATATGGCCATGTTCTGATCCAGGCCGGCATCCCAGAGAGACATAGTTGCAGTTTTTTTCCCTTTTTAAAGGATCTCTTAAGAAAGATTTATAGTTCTAGATACCCTTGAGAGAGGTCACCAGTTCGAGTCCAATCAGGGGACAATAGCTACACATAGTCATTACTTATATAATTTTTATTTTTTAGATTTTTTAAAAGATTTTTTGGTGTTTGTAGCGTTTATATATATATATATATATATATATATATATATATATTATGCACACCACTACTGATTATTAGTGAGAACCAAAATATAGAGAACATGAATACACATTTACACACAAGCAGAAAAAGGTGAAGAGATTTTATCTATATGTTGCTTTCAATTCTTCAAGCAAACATAATAAGTCCAAATAGCGGAAATCACAATAGTGCAGCGTTATCCATTAAAAAAGCTAATCGTTAGCAAATGTTTTATTTATTTCACCCCTTTCCCTTCTTGTTTTTAATATTATCAGGGGACATACCCAGCTATATTTACACCTAGGTATAGCTCAAGGGGGAGGGGGGTGGGGGGGGGGGGGAGGAGGGGTTAGCAGAAAGAACATGGGAATTTTCATTTACACGTTATTTAGCTCAATATTTTCATTAAGACCCAAGGGAAACAGGGTATCCAGAACACATATCCAGTAAGCTTCCCTATTACAAAGGAGATTGTATCTGTCCCCACCTCGGGGTGTCTGTTTTATATGTTCTATTCCCTGTATATATAGAACCCCACAGTCCCCTTCGTGTAAAGAATTAACATGTCTAGGTACACTATGAATTGTTGATTTTTTATTAATTAATCTTCTGTGTTCCAGAAACCTAGTATTTAGGGAGCGTGTGGTTCTGCCAACATATTGGCTCCCACAGTTACACGAGATTAGGTAGACAACAAATGTAGTATTGCAGTTTATATTACCCATGATATCAAAAGATTCTTTGGTTCTACAAGATGAGAATTGTGTACTCTCTTTAATATATCTATTCCCATGTTCTTTCTGCTAACCCCTCCTCCCCCCCCCCCCCCTCCCCCTTGAGCTATACCTAGGTGTAAATATAGCTGGGTATGTCCCCTGATAATATTAAAAACAAGAAGGGAAAGGGGTGAAATAAATAAAACATTTGCTAACGATTAGCTTTTTTAATGGATAACGCTGCACTATTGTGATTTCCGCTATTTGGACTTATTATGTTTGCTTGAAGAATTGAAAGCAACATATAGATAAAATCTCTTCACCTTTTTCTGCTTGTGTGTAAATTAGAGATGAGCGCCTGAAATTTTTCGGGTTTTGTGTTTTGGTTTTGGGTTCGGTTCCGCGGCCGTGTTTTGGGTTCGAACGCGTTTTGGCAAAACCTCACCGAATTTTTTTTGTCGGATTCGGGTGTGTTTTGGATTCGGGTGTTTTTTTCAAAAAACACTAAAAAACAGCTTAAATCATAGAATTTGGGGGTCATTTTGATCCCAAAGTATTATTAACCTCAAAAACCATAATTTACACTCATTTTCAGTCTATTCTGAATACCTCACACCTCACAATATTATTTTTAGTCCTAAAATTTGCACCGAGGTCGCTGTGTGAGTAAGATAAGCGACCCTAGTGGCCGACACAAACACCGGGCCCATCTAGGAGTGGCACTGCAGTGTCACGCAGGATGTCCCTTCCAAAAAACCCTCCCCAAACAGCACATGACGCAAAGAAAAAAAGAGGCGCAATGAGGTAGCTGTGTGAGTAAGATTAGCGACCCTAGTGGCCGACACAAACACCGGGCCCATCTAGGAGTGGCACTGCAGTGTCACGCAGGATGGCCCTTCCAAAAAACCCTCCCCAAACAGCACATGACGCAAAGAAAAAAAGAGGCGCAATGAGGTAGCTGTGTGAGTAAGATTAGCGACCCTAGTGGCCGACACAAACACCGGGCCCATCTAGGAGTGGCACTGCAGTGTCACGCAGGATGTCCCTTCCAAAAAACCCTCCCCAAACAGCACATGACGCAAAGAAAAAAAGAGGCGCAATGAGGTAGCTGTGTGAGTAAGATTAGCGACCCTAGTGGCCGACACAAACACCGGGCCCATCTAGGAGTGGCACTGCAGTGTCACGCAGGATGTCCCTTCCAAAAAACCCTCCCCAAACAGCACATGACGCAAAGAAAAAAAGAGGCGCAATGAGGTAGCTGACTGTGTGAGTAAGATTAGCGACCCTAGTGGCCGACACAAACACCGGGCCCATCTAGGAGTGGCACTGCAGTGTCACGCAGGATGTCCCTTCCAAAAAACCCTCCCCAATCAGCACATGATGCAAAGAAAAAGAAAAGAAAAAAGAGGTGCAAGATGGAATTGTCCTTGGGCCCTCCCACCCACCCTTATGTTGTATAAACAAAACAGGACATGCACACTTTAACCAACCCATCATTTCAGTGACAGGGTCTGCCACACGACTGTGACTGATATGACGGGTTGGTTTGGACCCCCCCAAAAAAAGAAGCAATTAATCTCTCCTTGCACAAACTGGCTCTACAGAGGCAAGATGTCCACCTCATCTTCACCCTCCGATATATCACCGTGTACATCCCCCTCCTCACAGATTATCAATTCGTCCCCACTGGAATCCACCATCTCAGCTCCCTGTGTACTTTGTGGAGGCAATTGCTGCTGGTCAATGTCTCCGCGGAGGAATTGATTATAATTCATTTTAATGAACATCATCTTCTCCACATTTTCTGGATGTAACCTCGTACGCCGATTGCTGACAAGGTGAGCGGCGGCACTAAACACTCTTTCGGAGTACACACTTGTGGGAGGGCAACTTAAGTAGAATAAAGCCAGTTTGTGCAAGGGCCTCCAAATTGCCTCTTTTTCCTGCCAGTATAAGTACGGACTGTGTGACGTGCCTACTTGGATGCGGTCACTCATATAATCCTCCACCATTCTATCAATGTTGAGAGAATCATATGCAGTGACAGTAGACGACATGTCCGTAATCGTTGTCAGGTCCTTCAGTCCGGACCAGATGTCAGCATCAGCAGTCGCTCCAGACTGCCCTGCATCACCGCCAGCGGGTGGGCTCGGAATTCTGAGCCTTTTCCTCGCACCCCCAGTTGCGGGAGAATGTGAAGGAGGAGATGTTGACAGGTCGCGTTCCGCTTGACTTGACAATTTTGTCACCAGCAGGTCTTTCAACCCCAGCAGACTTGTGTCTGCCGGAAAGAGAGATCCAAGGTAGGCTTTAAATCTAGGATCGAGCACGGTGGCCAAAATGTAGTGCTCTGATTTCAACAGATTGACCACCCGTGAATCCTTGTTAAGCGAATTAAGGGCTCCATCCACAAGTCCCACATGCCTAGCGGAATCGCTCCGTGTTAGCTCCTCCTTCAATGTCTCCAGCTTCTTCTGCAAAAGCCTGATGAGGGGAATGACCTGACTCAGGCTGGCAGTGTCTGAACTGACTTCACGTGTGGCAAGTTCAAAGGGCATCAGAACCTTGCACAACGTTGAAATCATTCTCCACTGCGCTTGAGACAGGTGCATTCCACCTACTATATCGTGCTCAATTGTATAGGCTTGAATGGCCTTTTGCTGCTCCTCCAACCTCTGAAGCATATAGAGGGTTGAATTCCACCTCGTTACCACTTCTTGCTTCAGATGATGGCAGGGCAGGTTCAGTAGTTTTTGGTGGTGCTCCAGTCTTCTGTACGTGGTGCCTGTACGCCGAAAGTGTCCCGCAATTCTTCTGGCCACCGACAGCATCTCTTGCACGCCCCTGTCGTTTTTTAAAAAATTCTGCACCACCAAATTCAAGGTATGTGCAAAACATGGGACGTGCTGGAATTTGCCCATATTTAATGCACACACAATATTGCTGGCGTTGTCCGATGCCACAAATCCACAGGAGAGTCCAATTGGGGTAAGCCATTCCGCGATGATCTTCCTCAGTTGCCGTAAGAGGTTTTCAGCTGTGTGCGTATTCTGGAAAGCGGTGATACAAAGCGTAGCCTGCCTAGGAAAGAGTTGGCGTTTGCGAGATGCTGCTACTGGTGCCGCCGCTGCTGTTCTTGCGGCGGGAGTCCATACATCTACCCAGTGGGCTGTCACAGTCATATAGTCCTGACCCTGCCCTGCTCCACTTGTCCACATGTCCGTGGTTAAGTGGACATTGGGTACAACTGCATTTTTTAGGACACTGGTGAGTCTTTTTCTGACGTCCGTGTACATTCTCGGTATCGCCTGCCTAGAGAAGTGGAACCTAGATGGTATTTGGTAATGGGGGCACACTGCCTCAATAAATTGTCTAGTTCCCTGTGAACTAACGGCGGATACCGGACGCACGTCTAACACCAACATAGTTGTCAAGGCCTCAGTTATCCGCTTTGCAGTAGGATGACTGCTGTGATATTTCATCTTCCTCGCAAAGGACTGTTGAACAGTCAATTGCTTACTGGAAGTAGTACAAGTGGGCTTACGACTTCCCCTCTGGGATGACCATCGACTCCCAGCGGCAACAACAGCAGCGCCAGCAGCAGTAGGCGTTACACGCAAGGATGCATCGGAGGAATCCCAGGCAGGAGAGGACTCGTCAGAATTGCCAGTGACATGGCCTGCAGGACTATTGGCATTCCTGGGGAAGGAGGAAATTGACACTGAGGGAGTTGGTGGGGTGGTTTGCGTGAGCTTGGTTACAAGAGGAAGGGATTTACTGGTCAGTGGACTGCTTCCGCTGTCACCCAAAGTTTTTGAACTTGTCACTGACTTATTATGAATGCGCTGCAGGTGACGTATAAGGGAGGATGTTCCGAGGTGGTTAACGTCCTTACCCCTACTTATTACAGCTTGACAAAGGGAACACACGGCTTGACACCTGTTGTCCGCATTTCTGGTGAAATACCTCCACACCGAAGAGCTGATTTTTTTGGTATTTTCACCTGGCATGTCAACGGCCATATTCCTCCCACGGACAACAGGTGTCTCCCCGGGTGCCTGACTTAAACAAACCACATCACCATCAGAATCCTCCTGGTCAATTTCCTCCCCAGCGCCAGCAACACCCATATCCTCCTCATCCTGGTGTACTTCAACACTGACATCTTCAATCTGACTATCAGGAACTGGACTGCGGGTGCTCCTTCCAGCACTTGCAGGGGGCGTGCAAATGGTGGAAGGCGCATGCTCTTCACGTCCAGTGTTGGGAAGGTCAGGCATCGCAACCGACACAATTGGACTCTCCTTGTGGATTTGGGATTTCGAAGAATGCACAGTTCTTTGCTGTGCTGCTTTTGCCAGCTTGAGTCTTTTCATTTTTCTAGCGAGAGGCTGAGTGCTTCCATCCTCATGTGAAGCTGAACCACTAGCCATGAACATAGGCCAGGGCCTCAGCCGTTCCTTGCCACTCCGTGTGGTAAATGGCATATTGGCAAGTTTACGCTTCTCCTCCGACAATTTTATTTTAGGTTTTGGAGTCCTTTTTTTTCTGATATTTGGTGTTTTGGATTTGACATGCTCTGTACTATGACATTGGGCATCGGCCTTGGCAGACGACGTTGCTGGCATTTCATCGTCTCGGCCATGACTAGTGGCAGCAGCTTCAGCACGAGGTGGAAGTGGATCTTGATCTTTCCCTAATTTTGGAACCTCAACATTTTTGTTCTCCATATTTTAATAGGCACAACTAAAAGGCACCTCAGGTAAACAATGGAGATGGATACTAGTATACAATTATGGACTGCCTGCCGACTGCAGACACAGAGGTAGCCACAGCCGTGAACTACCGTACTGTACTGTGTCTGCAGCTAATATAGACTGGTTGATAAAGAGAAGATGTCTATGTAACTATGTATGTATAAAGAAGACTGAAAAAAATCCACGGTTAGGTGGTATACAATTATGGACGGACTGCCTGCCGAGTGCAGACACAGAGGTAGCCACAGCCGTGAACTACCGTACTGTACTGTGTCTGCAGCTAATATAGACTGGTTGATAAAGAGAAGATGTCTATGTAACTATGTATGTATAAAGAAGAATGAAAAAAAAACCACGGTTAGGTGGTATACAATTATGGACGGACTGCCTGCCGAGTGCAGACACAGAGGTAGCCACAGCCGTGAACTACCGTACTGTACTGTGTCTGCAGCTAATATAGACTGGTTGATAAAGAGAAGATGTCTATGTAACTATGTATGTATAAAGAAGAATGAGAAAAATCCACGGTTAGGTGGTATTACAATTATGGACGGACTGCCTGCCGAGTGCAGAGACACAGAGGTAGCCACAGCCGTGAACTACCGTACTGTGTCTGCTGCGGCTGGATGATAAATGATATAAAAAATATATATATATCACTACTGCAGCCGGACAGGTATATATTATATATTATATAATGACGGACCTGCTGGACACTGTCTGTCAGCAGAATGAGTTTTATTTTTATAGAATAAAAAAAAAAAAAACACACAAGTGAAGTCACACGACGAGTGTTTAACTTTTTCAGGCAATCACAATATAAGTATACTACTAACTATACTGGTGGTCAGTGTGGTCAGGTCACTGGTCAGTCACACTGGCAGTGGCACTCCTGCAGCAAAAGTGTGCACTGTTTAATTTTAATATAATATGTACTCCTGGCTCCTGCTATAACCTATAACTGGCACTGCAGTAGTGCTCCCCAGTCTCCCCCACAATTATAAGCTGTGTGAGCTGAGCAGTCAGACAGATATATAATATATATAGATGATGCAGCACACTGGCCTGAGCCTGAGCAGTGCACACAGATATGGTATGTGACTGACTGAGTCACTGTGTGTATCGCTTTTTTCAGGCAGAGAACGGATATATTAAATAAACTGCACTGTGTGTCTGGTGGTCACTCACTATATAATATATTATGTACTCCTGGCTCCTGCTATAACCTATAACTGGCACTGCAGTAGTGCTCCCCAGTCTCCCCCACAATTATAAGCTGTGTGAGCTGAGCAGTCAGACAGATATATATAATATTATATATAGATAATAGATGATGCAGCACACTGGCCTGAGCCTGAGCAGTGCACACAGATATGGTATGTGACTGACTGAGTCACTGTGTGTATCGCTTTTTTCAGGCAGAGAACGGATATATTAAATAAACTGCACTGTGTGTCTGGTGGTCACTCACTATATAATATATTATGTACTCCTGGCTCCTGCTATAACCTATAACTGGCACTGCAGTAGTGCTCCCCAGTCTCCCCCACAATTATAAGCTGTGTGAGCTGAGCAGTCAGACAGATATATATAATATTATATATAGATAATTGATGATGCAGCACACTGGCCTGAGCCTGAGCAGTGCACACAGATATGGTATGTGACTGAGTCACTGTGTGCTGTGTATCGCTTTTTTCAGGCAGAGAACGGATTATAAAGTAAACTGCACTGTCCTCACTAGTAAACTCTCTCCACTCAGTCTCTACACTTCTACAGTAACAGTACTCCTCCTAGTCAGCTCCAGTAAATCTCTCTCAGTCTCTTATAATCTAAATGGAGAGGACGCCAGCCACGTCCTCTCCCTATCAATCTCAATGCACGTGTGAAAATGGCGGCGACGCGCGGCTCCTTATATAGAATCCGAGTCTCGCGATAGAATCCGAGCCTCGCGAGAATCCGACAGCGTCATGATGACGTTCGGGTGCGCTCGGGTTAACCGAGCAAGGCGGGAAGATCCGAGTCGCTCGGACCCGTGAAAAAAAACATGAAGTTCGGGCGGGTTCGGATTCAGAGAAACCGAACCCGCTCATCTCTAGTGTAAATGTGTATTCATGTTCTCTATATTTTGGTTCTCACTAATAATCAGTAGTGGTGTGCATAATATATATATATAAAAACGCTACAAACACCAAAAAATCTTTTAAAAAATCTAAAAAATAAAAATTATATAAGTAATGACTATGTGTAGCTATTGTCCCCTGATTGGACTCGAACTGGTGACCTCTCTCAAGGGTATCTAGAACTATAAATCTTTCTTAAGAGATCCTTTAAAAAGGGAAAAAAAACTGCAACTATGTCTCTCTGGGATGCCGGCCTGGATCAGAACATGGCCATATTTTTATAGGATGCCGCTCTCTATTTAATATTAGAGTCTGAATTAATATATACATATATACATTGGTTATCCATACATGTGGATCGATAGGGGGTATGGAACACATGAGCCCTGTTATGATGAAAGAATTTTTATAATAAAAATAAAAATAAGAAACATTGAGATATATAGTAACACGCTCAATATATACACGCTATTTGAATCTGTGGGGACTCATGTGTTTAGTGCCTCTATTCGATATGTTTATCTATGCATTATAAATTTTGCTCTGTTTTATATGTTTATTTTTTATTTCTAAACAATACATCTGTACCAATCATAAGATATGAACTGATTGTATAATGAATGCAGCACCGAGGGATCACCCAGGTGTTTGCAACTCAATTACCCCTGATTGGATACAAAGCTTCTAAAACATCCACCCAAGTAATCTAAACACTGAGTAAAAACTCAGGTGTGTATACCACCATCCCAACGTTGATTGGACAAAAGGGACATAAATACCCACTGATCTTTTCACTGGATATCTACACCTCCTGATGAAACCGCCGTTTGTTTGGGGCGGAGAAACGCGTTGAGGGCTGTGGTTACTGCTTGTCCGTGAAGGAGCCTCCATATTCTCCACAACATCTTGCTTAAACTCAAAAGTCTCCCCACTGCTGGCGTCTGACGAGACGATACATCTCTACACTTTATCGCTGTGCTTGAAAAGCCCCGTCAGCAGACCGACTGTTATGAATGTGCGGCACCTCCTCTAAACATCTCTAAGAGGCATACGTCAGCCGCCTGCAGTCTACTCTACACTGCAAACAACCATCGACGGGAATCAGCAGAGACCAGCTATTATGGGTGAGACCAGTGCCTCGTAAAACGAGGAACCTTACAACAAATACAAAGTATCATTTACAAAAGTTGTGGGACGTTCTCTTTATCCCTCAAATCATATTAAAGTGGAGGACTTCCTGACTACAAAATTGGACTGCAGAACTGCATTTTTTATATGAGCTAATCAGCTGATTTATATATTCATTCTATTTTTATTATTGTGGTATATATTACCTTGTAATCATCAGGTTAATTGGCAATTCTGTGGTAATTAATTTTCTTTTTAAAAAAACTCTTTTTAAAAATTAAATAAAATATTTTCTATTAATATATCACTAGCGCTCCTTAGTGTTTCTATTTGAAATTTAATTAATTCCCTAGTGTATAAGGCATCCAGCTGCCACGTAGGAGCTGCTCCATAAACAAATTTTGATTGGTACATTTTAATAACTATATTATTGGAATAGCGCCCGATTAAGCAAAGTATTGTATACATTGTATGCCGTGACATAAAGGATAAATATAGTATTAATGGCACTATACTGGTAACTACTGAGGAGGAAAGGGATCTAGGAGTCACTATTTCAGGTGACATAAAGGATAAATATAGTATTAATGGCACTATACTGGAGACTACTGAGGAGGAAAGGGATCTAGGAGTCACTATTTCAGGTGACATAAAGGATAAATATAGTATTAATGGCACTATACTGGGAACTACTGAGGAGGAAAGGGATCTAGGAGTCACTATCTCAGGTGACATAAAGGATAAATATAGTATTAATGGCGCTATACTGGTAACTACTGAGGAGGAAAGGGATCTAGGAGTCACTATCTCAGGTGACATAAAGGATAAATATAGTATTAATGGCGCTATACTGGAAACTACCGAGGAGGAAAGGGATCTAGGAGTCACTATTACAGGTGACATAAAGGATAAATATAGTAATAATGGCACTATACTGGGAACTACTGATGAGGAAAGGGATATAGGAGTCACTATCTCAGGTGACATAAAGGATAAATATAGTATTAAAGGCACTATACTGGAAACTACTGAGGAGGAAAGGGATCTAGGAGTCACTATTTCAGGTGACATAAAGGATAAATATAGTATTAAAGGCACTATACTGGGAACTACTGATGAGGAAAGGGATATAGGAGTCACTATTTCAGGTGACATAAAGGATAAATATAGTATTTATGGCACTATACTGGAAACTACTGAGGAGGAAAGGGATCTAGGAGTCACTATCTCAGGTGACATAAAGGATAAATATAGTATTAATGGCACTATACAGGAAAAACTGAGGAGGAAAGGGATCTAGGAATCACTATTTCAGGTGACATAAAGGATAAATATAGTATTAATGGCGCTATACTGGAAACTACTGAGGAGGAAAGGGATCTAGGAGTCACTATTTCAGGTGACATAAAGGATAAATATAGTATTAATGGCGCTATACTGGGAACTACTGAGGAGGAAAGGGATATAGGAGTCACTATTTCAGGTGACATAAAGGATAAATATAGTATTAATGGCGCTATACTGGTAACTACTGAGGAGGAAAGGGATCTAGGAGTCACTATTTCAGGTGACATAAAGGATAAATATAGTATTAATGGCGCTATACTGGAAAAACTGAGGAGGAAATGAACCTAGGAGTCACTATTTCAGGTGACATAAAGGATAAATATAGTATTAATGGCACTATACAGGGAACTACTGAGGAGGAAAGGGATCTAGGAGTCACTATCTCAGGTGACATAAAGGATAAATATAGTATTAATGGCGCTATACTGGTAACTACTGAGGAGGAAAGGGATCTAGGAGTCACTATTTCAGGTGACATAAAGGATAAATATAGTATAATGGCGCTATACTGGAGACTACTGAGGAGGAAAGGGATCTAGGAGTCACTATTTCAGGTGACATAAAGGATAAATATAGTATTAATGGCACTATACTGGTAACTACTGAGGAGGAAAGGGATCTAGGAGTCACTATCTCAGGTGACATAAAGGATAAATATAGTATTAATGGCGCTATACTGGTAACTACTGAGGAGGAAAGGGATCTAGGAGTCACTATCTCAGGTGACATAAAGGATAAATATAGTATTAATGGCGCTATACTGGAAACTACCGAGGAGGAAAGGGATCTAGGAGTCACTATCTCAGGTGACATAAAGGATAAATATAGTATTAATGGCACTATACTGGTAACTACAGAGGAGGAAAGGGATCTAGGAGTCACTATTTCAGGTGACTTAAAGGATAAATATAGTATTAATGGCGCTATACTGGTAACTACTGAGGAGGAAATGGATCTAGGAGTCACTATTTCAGGTGACATAAAGGATAAATATAGTATAATGGCACTACACTGGAACTACTGAGGAGGAAAGGGATCTAGGAGTCACTATTTCAGGTGACATAAAGGATAAATATAGTATTAATGGCACTATACTGGAAACTATTGAGGAGGAAAGGGATCTAGTAGTCACTATTTCAGGTGACATAAAGGATAAATATAGTATAATGGCACTATACTGGAAACTACTAAGGAGGAGAGGGATCTAGGAGTCACTATCTCAGGAGACATAAAGGATAAATATAGTATTAATGGCGCTATACTGATAACTACTGAGGAGGAAAGGGATCTAGTAGTCACTATTTCAGGTGACATAAAGGATAAATATAGTATTAATGGCACTATACTGGTAACTACTGAGGAGGAAAGGGATCTAGGAGTCACTATTTCAGGTGACATAAAGGATAAATATAGTATAATGGCACTATACTGATAACTACTGAGGAGGAAAGGGAACTAGTAGTCACTATCTCAGGTGACATAAAGGATTAATATAGTATTACTGGCACTATACTGGAAACTACTGAGGAGGAAAGGGATCTAGGAGTCACTATTTCAGGTGACATAAAGGATAAATATAGTATAATGGCACTATACTGATAACTACTGAGGAGGAAAGGGATCTAGTAATCACTATCTCAGGTGACATAAAGGATTAATATAGTATTACTGGCACTATACTGGAAACTACTGAGGAGGAAAGGGATCTAGGAGTCACTATTTCAGGTGACATAAAGGATAAATATAGTATTAATGGCACTATACTGGAAACTATTGAGGAGGAAAGGGATCTAGGAGTCACTATTTCAGGTGACATAAAGGATAAATATAGTATAATGGCACTATACTGGAAACTACTAAGGAGGAGAGGGATCTAGGAGTCACTATCTCAGGAGACATAAAGGATAAATATAGTATTAATGGCGCTATACTGATAACTACTGAGGTGGAAAGGGATCTAGTAGTCACTATTTCAGGTGACATAAAGGATAAATATAGTATTAATGGCACTATACTGGTAACTACTGAGGAGGAAAGGGATCTAGGAGTCTCTATTTCAGGTGACATAAAGGATAAATATAGTATAATGGCACTATACTGATAACTACTGAGGAGGAAAGGGATCTAGTAGTCACTATCTCAGGTGACATAAAGGATTAATATAGTATTACTGGCACTATACTGGAAACTACTGAGGAGGAAAGGGATCTAGGAGTCACTATTTCAGGTGACATAAAGGATAAATATAGTATAATGGCACTATACTGATAACTACTGAGGAGGAAAGGGATCTAGTAATCACTATCTCAGGTGACATAAAGGATTAATATAGTATTACTGGCACTATACTGGAAACTACTGAGGAGGAAAGGGATCTAGGAGTCACTATTTCAGGTGACATAAAGGATAAATATAGTATAATGGCACTATACTGGAAACTACTGAGGAGGAAAGGGATCTAGGAGTCACTATTTCAGGTGACATAAGGGATAAATATAGTATTAATGGCACTACATTGGGAACTACTGAGGAGGAAAGGGATTTAGGAGTCACTATTTCAGGTGACATAAAGGATAAATATAGTATAATGGCACTATACTGGAAACTACTGAGGAGGAAAGGGATCTAGGAGTCACTATTTCAGGTGACATAAAGGATAAATATAGTATTAATGGCACTATACTGGGAACTACTGAGGAGGAAAGGGATCTAGGAGTCACTATTTCAGGTGACATAAAGGATAAATATAGTATTAATGGCACTATACTGGAAACTACTGAGGAGGAAAGGGCTCTAGAAGTCACTATTTCAGGTAACATAAAGGATAAATGTAGTATTAATGGCACTATACTGGAAACTACTGAGGAGGAAAGGGATCTAGGTGTCACTATCTCAGGTGACATAAAGGATAAATATAGTATTAATGGCACTATACTGGAAACTACTGAGGAGGAAAGGGATCTAGGAGTCACTATTTCAGGTGACATAAAGGATAAATATAGTATTAATTGCACTATACTGGAAACTACTGAGGAGGAAAGGGATCTAGGAGTCACTATTTCAGGTGACATAAAGGATAAATAGAGTATTTAAGGCACTATACTGGAAACTACTGAGGAGGAAAGGGATCTAGGAGTCACTATTTCAGGTGACATAAAGGATAAATATAATATTAATGGCGCTATACTGGGAACTACTGAGGAGGAAAGGGATCTAGGAGTCACTATTTCAGGTGACATAAAGGATAAATATAGTATTAATGGCACTATACTGGAAAAACTGAGGAGGAAAGGGATCTAGGAGTCACTATTTCAGGTGACATAAAGGATAAATATAGTATAATGGCACTATACTCGGAACTACTGAGGAGGAAAGGGATCTAGGAGTCACTATTTCAGGTGATATAAAGGATAAATATAGTATTAATGGCGCTATAGTGGAACTACTGAGGAGGAAAGGGATCTAGAAGTCACTATCTCAGGTGACATAAAGGAGAAATATAGTATTACTGGCACTATACTGGGAACTACTGAGGAGGAAAGGGATCTAGGAGTCACTATTTCAGGTGACATAAAGGATAATTATAGTATTAATAGCACTATACTGGTAACTACTGAGGAGGAAAGGGATCTAGGAGTCACTATTTCAGGTGACATAAAGGCTAAATATAGTATAATGGCACTATACTGGTAACTACTGAGGAGGAAAGCGATCTAGGAGTCACTATTTCAGGTGACATAAAGGATAATTATAGTATTATTGGCACTATACTGATAACTACTGAGGAGGAAAGGGATCTAGGAATCACTATTTTAGGTGACATAAAGGATAAATATAGTATTAATGGCGCTATACTGGGAACTACTGAGGAGGAATTGGATCTAGGAGTCACTATCTCAGGTGACATAAAGGATAAATATAGTATTAATGGCACTATACTGGAAACTACTGAGGAGGAAAGGGATCTAGGAGTCACTATTTCAGGTGACATAAAGGATAAATACAGTATGAATGGCACTATACAGGAAACTACTGAGGAGGAAAGGGATCTAGGAGTCACTATCTCAGGTGACATAAAGGATAAATATAGTGTTAATGGCACTATACTGGAAAAACTGAGGAGGAAAGGGATCTAGGAGTCACTATTTCAGGTGACATAAATGATAAATATAGTATTAATGGCACTATACTGGAAACTACTGAGGAGGAAAGGGATCTAGGAGTCACTATTTCAGGTGACATAAATGATAAATATAGTATTAATGGCACTATACTGGAAACTACTGAGGAGGAAAGGGATCTAGGAGTCACTATTTCAGGAGACATAAAGGATAAATATAGTATTAATGGCACTATACTGGGGACTACTGAGGAAGTTAGGGATCTAGGAGTCACTATTTCAGGTGACATAAAGGATAAATATAGTATAATGGCACTATACTGGGAACTACTGAGGAGGAAAGGGATATAGGAGTCACTATTTCAGGTGACATAAAGGATAAATATAGTATTAATGGCACTATACTGGGAGCTACTGAGGAGGAAAGGGATCTAGGAGTCACTATTTCAGGTGACATAAAGGATAAATATAGTATTAATGGCGCTATACTGGAAAAACTGAGGAGGAAATGAACCTAGGAGTCACTATTTCAGGTGACATAAAGGCTAAATATAGTATTAATGGCGCTATACTGGAAAAACTGAGGAGGAAAGGGACCTAGGAGTCACTATTTCAGGTGACATAAAGGCTAAATATAGTATAATGGCACTATACTGGGAACTACTGAGGAGGAAAGGGATCTAGGAGTCACTATCTCAGGTGACATAAAGGATAAATATAGTAGTAATAGCACTATACTGGGAACTACTGAGGAGGAAAGGGATATAGGAGTCAATATTTCAGGTGACATAAAGGATAAATATAGTATTAATGGCGCTATACTGGTAACTACTGAGGAGGAAAGGGATCTAGGAGTCACTATCTCAGGTGACAAAAAGGATAAATATAGTATTAATGGCGCTATACTGGTAACTACTGAGGAGGAAAGGGATCTAGGAGTCACTATTTCAGGTGACATAAAGGATAAATATAGTATTAATGGCGCTATACTGGTAACTACTGAGGAGGAAAGGGATCTAGGAGTCACTATCTCAGGTGACATAAAGGATAAATATAGTATTAATGGCACTATACTGGAAACTACTGAGGAGGAAAGGGATCTAGGAATCACTATTTCAGGTGACATAAAGGATAAATATAGTATTAATGCCACTATACTGGAAACTACTGAGGAGGAAAGGGATCTAGGAGTCACTATTTCAGGTGACATAAAGGATAAATATAGTATAATGGCACTACACTGGAACTACTGAGGAGGAAAGGGATCTAGGAGTCACTATTTCAGGTGACATAAAGGATAAATATAGTATTAATGGCACTATACTGGAAACTATTGAGGAGGAAAGGGATCTAGGAGTCACTATTTCAGGTGACATAAAGGATAAATATAGTATAATGGCACTATACTGGAAACTACTAAGGAGGAGAGGGATCTAGGAGTCACTATCTCAGGAGACATAAAGGATAAATATAGTATTAATGGCGCTATACTGATAACTACTGAGGAGGAAAGGGATCTAGTAGTCACTATTTCAGGTGACATAAAGGATAAATATAGTATTAATGGCACTATACTGGTAACTACTGAGGAGGAAAGGGATCTAGGAGTCACTATTTCAGGTGACATAAAGGATAAATATAGTATAATGGCACTATACTGATAACTACTGAGGAGGAAAGGGATCTAGTAGTCACTATCTCAGGTGACATAAAGGATTAATATAGTATTACTGGCACTATACTGGAAACTACTGAGGAGGAAAGGGATCTAGGAGTCACTATTTCAGGTGACATAAAGGATAAATATAGTATAATGGCACTATACTGATAACTACTGAGGAGGAAAGGGATCTAGTAATCACTATCTCAGGTGACATAAAGGATTAATATAGTATTACTGGCACTATACTGGAAACTACTGAGGAGGAAAGGGATCTAGGAGTCACTATTTCAGGTGACATAAAGGATAAATATAGTATAATGGCACTATACTGGAAACTACTGAGGAGGAAAGGTATCTAGGAGTCACTATTTCAGGTAACATAAAGGATAAATGTAGTATTAATGGCACTATATTGGAAACTACTGAGGAGGAAAGGGATCTAGGTGTCACTATCTCAGGTGACATAAAGGATAAATATAGTATTAATGGCACTATACTGGAAACTACTGAGGAGGAAAGGGATCTAGGAGTCACTATTTCAGGTGACATAAAGGATAAATATAGTATTAATTGCACTATACTGGAAACTACTGAGGAGGAAAGGGATCTAGGATTGACTATTTCAGGTGACATAAAGGATAAATATAGTATTTAAGGCACTATACTGGAAACTACTGAGGAGGAAAGGGATCTAGGAGTCACTATTTCAGGTGACATAAAGGATAAATATAATATTAATGGCGCTATACTGGGAACTACTGAGGAGGAAAGGGATCTAGGAGTCACTATTTCAGGTGACATAAAGGATAAATATAGTATTAATGGCACTATACTGGAAAAACTGAGGAGGAAAGGGATCTAGGAGTCACTATTTCAGGTGACATAAAGGATAAATATAGTATAATGGCACTATACTCGGAACTACTGAGGAGGAAAGGGATCTAGGAGTCACTATTTCAGGTGACATAAAGGATAAATATAGTATTAATGGCGCTATAGTGGAACTACTGAGGAGGAAAGGGATCTAGAAGTCACTATCTCAGGTGACATAAAGGAGAAATATAGTATTACTGGCACTATACTGGGAACTACTGAGGAGGAAAGGGATCTAGGAGTCACTATTTCAGGTGACATAAAGGATAATTATAGTATTAATGGCACTATACTGGTAACTACTGAGGAGGAAAGGGATCTAGGAGTCACTATCTCAGGTGACATAAAGGATAAATATAGTATAATGGCACTATACTGGTAACTACTGAGGAGGAAAGCGATCTAGGAGTCTCTATTTCAGGTGACATAAAGGATAATTATAGTATTATTGGCACTATACTGATAACTACTGAGGAGGAAAGGGATCTAGGAATCACTATTTCAGGTGACATAAAGGATAAATATAGTATTAATGGCGCTATACTGGGAACTACTGAGGAGGAATGGGATCTAGGAGTCACTATCTCAGGTGACATAAAGGATAAATATAGTATTAATGGCACTATACTGGAAACTACTGAGGAGGAAAGGGATCTAGGAGTCACTATTTCAGGTGACATAAAGGATAAATACAGTATGAATGGCACTATACTGGTAACTACTGAGGAGGAAAGGGATCTAGGAGTCACTATCTCAGGTGACATAAAGGATAAATATAGTATTAATGGCACTATACTGGAAACTACTGAGGAGGAAAGGGATCTAGGAATCACTATTTCAGGTGACATAAAGGATAAATATAGTATTAATGCCACTATACTGGAAACTACTGAGGAGGAAAGGGATCTAGGAGTCACTATTTCAGGTGACATAAAGGATAAATATAGTATAATGGCACTACACTGGAACTACTGAGGAGGAAAGGGATCTAGGAGTCACTATTTCAGGTGACATAAAGGATAAATATAGTATTAATGGCACTATACTGGAAACTATTGAGGAGGAAAGGGATCTAGGAGTCACTATTTCAGGTGACATAAAGGATAAATATAGTATAATGGCACTATACTGGAAACTACTAAGGAGGAGAGGGATCTAGGAGTCACTATCTCAGGAGACATAAAGGATAAATATAGTATTAATGGCGCTATACTGATAACTACTGAGGAGGAAAGGGATCTAGTAGTCACTATTTCAGGTGACATAAAGGATAAATATAGTATTAATGGCACTATACTGGTAACTACTGAGGAGGAAAGGGATCTAGGAGTCACTATTTCAGGTGACATAAAGGATAAATATAGTATAATGGCACTATACTGATAACTACTGAGGAGGAAAGGGATCTAGTAGTCACTATCTCAGGTGACATAAAGGATTAATATAGTATTACTGGCACTATACTGGAAACTACTGAGGAGGAAAGGGATCTAGGAGTCACTATTTCAGGTGACATAAAGGATAAATATAGTATAATGGCACTATACTGATAACTACTGAGGAGGAAAGGGATCTAGTAATCACTATCTCAGGTGACATAAAGGATTAATATAGTATTACTGGCACTATACTGGAAACTACTGAGGAGGAAAGGGATCTAGGAGTCACTATTTCAGGTGACATAAAGGATAAATATAGTATAATGGCACTATACTGGAAACTACTGAGGAGGAAAGGTATCTAGGAGTCACTATTTCAGGTAACATAAAGGATAAATGTAGTATTAATGGCACTATATTGGAAACTACTGAGGAGGAAAGGGATCTAGGTGTCACTATCTCAGGTGACATAAAGGATAAATATAGTATTAATGGCACTATACTGGAAACTACTGAGGAGGAAAGGGATCTAGGAGTCACTATTTCAGGTGACATAAAGGATAAATATAGTATTAATTGCACTATACTGGAAACTACTGAGGAGGAAAGGGATCTAGGATTGACTATTTCAGGTGACATAAAGGATAAATATAGTATTTAAGGCACTATACTGGAAACTACTGAGGAGGAAAGGGATCTAGGAGTCACTATTTCAGGTGACATAAAGGATAAATATAATATTAATGGCGCTATACTGGGAACTACTGAGGAGGAAAGGGATCTAGGAGTCACTATTTCAGGTGACATAAAGGATAAATATAGTATTAATGGCACTATACTGGAAAAACTGAGGAGGAAAGGGATCTAGGAGTCACTATTTCAGGTGACATAAAGGATAAATATAGTATAATGGCACTATACTCGGAACTACTGAGGAGGAAAGGGATCTAGGAGTCACTATATCAGGTGACATAAAGGATAAATATAGTATTAATGGCGCTATAGTGGAACTACTGAGGAGGAAAGGGATCTAGAAGTCACTATCTCAGGTGACATAAAGGAGAAATATAGTATTACTGGCACTATACTGGGAACTACTGAGGAGGAAAGGGATCTAGGAGTCACTATTTCAGGTGACATAAAGGATAATTATAGTATTAATGGCACTATACTGGTAACTACTGAGGAGGAAAGGGATCTAGGAGTCACTATCTCAGGTGACATAAAGGATAAATATAGTATAATGGCACTATACTGGTAACTACTGAGGAGGAATGCGATCTAGGAGTCTCTATTTCAGGTGACATAAAGGATAATTATAGTATTATTGGCACTATACTGATAACTACTGAGGAGGAAAGGGATCTAGGAATCACTATTTCAGGTGACATAAAGGATAAATATAGTATTAATGGCGCTATACTGGGAACTACTGAGGAGGAATGGGATCTAGGAGTCACTATCTCAGGTGACATAAAGGATAAATATAGTATTAATGGCACTATACTGGAAACTACTGAGGAGGAAAGGGATCTAGGAGTCACTATTTCAGGTGACATAAAGGATAAATACAGTATGAATGGCACTATACTGGAAACTACTGAGCAGGAAAGGGATCTAGGAGTCACTATCTCAGGTGACATAAAGGATAAATATAGTATTAATGGCACTATACTGGAAAAACTGAGGAGGAAAGGGATCTAGGAGTCACTATTTCAGGTGACATAAATGATAAATATAGTATTAATGGCACTATACTGGAAACTACTGAGGAGGAAAGGGATCTAGGAGTCACTATTTCAGGTGACATAAAGGATAAATATAGTATAATGGGCGCTATACTGGAACTACTGAGGAGGAAAGGGGTCTAGGAGTCACTATTCCAGGTGACATAAAGGATAAATATAGTATTACTGGCGCTATACTGGAAACTACTGAGGAGGAAAGGGATCTAGGAGTCACTATTTCAGGTGACATAAAGGATAAATATAGTATTAATGGCGCTATACTGGAAAAACTGAGGAGGAAATGAACCTAGGAGTCACTATTTCAGGTGACATAAAGGCTAAATATAGTATTAATGGCGCTATACTGGAAGAACTGAGGAGGAAAGGGACCTAGGAGTCACTATTTCAGGTGACATAAAGGCTAAATATAGTATAATGGCACTATACTGGGAACTACTGAGGAGGAAAGGGATCTAGGAGTCACTATCTCAGGTGACATAAAGGATAAATATAGTAGTAATAGCACTATACTGGGAACTACTGAGGAGGAAAGGGATATAGGAGTCAATATTTCAGGTGACATAAAGGATAAATATAGTATTAATGGCGCTATACTGGTAACTACTGAGGAGGAAAGGGATCTAGGAGTCACTATCTCAGGTGACAAAAAGGATAAATATAGTATTAATGGCGCTATACTGGTAACTACTGAGGAGGAAAGGGATCTAGGAGTCACTATTTCAGGTGACATAAAGGATAAATATAGTATTAATGGCGCTATACTGGTAACTACTGAGGAGGAAAGGGATCTAGGAGTCACTATCTCAGGTGACATAAAGGATAAATATAGTATTAATGGCACTATACTGGAAACTACTGAGGAGGAAAGGGATCTAGGAATCACTATTTCAGGTGACATAAAGGATAAATATAGTATTAATGCCACTATACTGGAAACTACTGAGGAGGAAAGGGATCTAGGAGTCACTATTTCAGGTGACATAAAGGATAAATATAGTATAATGGCACTACACTGGAACTACTGAGGAGGAAAGGGATCTAGGAGTCACTATTTCAGGTGACATAAAGGATAAATATAGTATTAATGGCACTATACTGGAAACTATTGAGGAGGAAAGGGATCTAGGAGTCACTATTTCAGGTGACATAAAGGATAAATATAGTATAATGGCACTATACTGGAAACTACTAAGGAGGAGAGGGATCTAGGAGTCACTATCTCAGGAGACATAAAGGATAAATATAGTATTAATGGCGCTATACTGATAACTACTGAGGAGGAAAGGGATCTAGTAGTCACTATTTCAGGTGACATAAAGGATAAATATAGTATTAATGGCACTATACTGGTAACTACTGAGGAGGAAAGGGATCTAGGAGTCACTATTTCAGGTGACATAAAGGATAAATATAGTATAATGGCACTATACTGATAACTACTGAGGAGGAAAGGGATCTAGTAGTCACTATCTCAGGTGACATAAAGGATTAATATAGTATTACTGGCACTATACTGGAAACTACTGAGGAGGAAAGGGATCTAGGAGTCACTATTTCAGGTGACATAAAGGATAAATATAGTATAATGGCACTATACTGATAACTACTGAGGAGGAAAGGGATCTAGTAATCACTATCTCAGGTGACATAAAGGATTAATATAGTATTACTGGCACTATACTGGAAACTACTGAGGAGGAAAGGGATCTAGGAGTCACTATTTCAGGTGACATAAAGGATAAATATAGTATAATGGCACTATACTGGAAACTACTGAGGAGGAAAGGGATCTAGGAGTCACTATTTCAGGTAACATAAAGGATAAATGTAGTATTAATGGCACTATATTGGAAACTACTGAGGAGGAAAGGGATCTAGGTGTCACTATCTCAGGTGACATAAAGGATAAATATAGTATTAATGGCACTATACTGGAAACTACTGAGGAGGAAAGGGATCTAGGAGTCACTATTTCAGGTGACATAAAGGATAAATATAGTATTAATTGCACTATACTGGAAACTACTGAGGAGGAAAGGGATCTAGGATTGACTATTTCAGGTGACATAAAGGATAAATATAGTATTTAAGGCACTATACTGGAAACTACTGAGGAGGAAAGGGATCTAGGAGTCACTATTTCAGGTGACATAAAGGATAAATATAATATTAATGGCGCTATACTGGGAACTACTGAGGAGGAAAGGGATCTAGGAGTCACTATTTCAGGTGACATAAAGGATAAATATAGTATTAATGGCACTATACTGGAAAAACTGAGGAGGAAAGGGATCTAGGAGTCACTATTTCAGGTGACATAAAGGATAAATATAGTATAATGGCACTATACTCGGAACTACTGAGGAGGAAAGGGATCTAGGAGTCACTATTTCAGGTGACATAAAGGATAAATATAGTATTAATGGCGCTATAGTGGAACTACTGAGGAGGAAAGGGATCTAGAAGTCACTATCTCAGGTGACATAAAGGAGAAATATAGTATTACTGGCACTATACTGGGAACTACTGAGGAGGAAAGGGATCTAGGAGTCACTATTTCAGGTGACATAAAGGATAATTATAGTATTAATGGCACTATACTGGTAACTACTGAGGAGGAAAGGGATCTAGGAGTCACTATCTCAGGTGACATAAAGGATAAATATAGTATAATGGCACTATACTGGTAACTACTGAGGAGGAAAGCGATCTAGGAGTCTCTATTTCAGGTGACATAAAGGATAATTATAGTATTATTGGCACTATACTGATAACTACTGAGGAGGAAAGGGATCTAGGAATCACTATTTCAGGTGACATAAAGGATAAATATAGTATTAATGGCGCTATACTGGGAACTACTGAGGAGGAATGGGATCTAGGAGTCACTATCTCAGGTGACATAAAGGATAAATATAGTATTAATGGCACTATACTGGAAACTACTGAGGAGGAAAGGGATCTAGGAGTCACTATTTCAGGTGACATAAAGGATAAATACAGTATGAATGGCACTATACTGGAAACTACTGAGCAGGAAAGGGATCTAGGAGTCACTATCTCAGGTGACATAAAGGATAAATATAGTATTAATGGCACTATACTGGAAAAACTGAGGAGGAAAGGGATCTAGGAGTCACTATTTCAGGTGACATAAATGATAAATATAGTATTAATGGCACTATACTGGAAACTACTGAGGAGGAAAGGGATCTAGGAGTCACTATTTCAGGTGACATAAAGGATAAATATAGTATAATGGGCGCTATATTGGAACTACTGAGGAGGAAAGGGGTCTAGGAGTCACTATTCCAGGTGACATAAAGGATAAATATAGTATTACTGGCGCTATACTGGAAACTACTGAGGAGGAAAGGGATCTAGGAGTCACTATCTCAGGTGACATAAAGGATAAATATAGTGTTAATGGCACTATACTGGGAACTACTGAGGAGGAAAGGGATCTAGGAGTCACTATTACAGGTGACATAAAGGATAAATATAGTATTAATGGCGCTATACTGGGAACTATTGAGGAGGAAAGGGATCTAGGAGTCACTATTTCAGGTGACATAAAGGATAAATATAGTATTAATGGCACTATACTGGGAGCTACTGAGGAGGAAAGGGATCTAGGAGTCACTATCTCAGGTGACATAAAGGATAAATATAGTATTTATGGCACTATACTGGAAACTACTGAGGAGGAAAGGGATCTAGGAGTCACTATCTCAGGTGACATAAAGGATAAATATAGTATTAATGGCACTATACTGGAACTACTGAGGAGGAAAGGGATCTAGGAGTCACTATCTCAGGTGACATAAAGGATAAATATAGTGTTAATGGCACTATACTGGGAACTACTGAGGAGGAAAGGGATCTAGGAGTCACTATTTCAGGTGACATAAAGGATAAATATAGTATTAATGGCACTATACTGGAACTACTGAGGAGGAAAGGGATCTAGGAGTCACTATCTCAGGTGACATAAAGGATAAATATAGTGTTAATGGCACTATACTGGGAACTACTGAGGAGGAAAGTGATCTAGGAGTCACTATTACAGGTGACATAAAGGATAAATATAGTATTAATGGCGCTATACTGGAAACTACTGAGGAGGAAAGGGATCTAGGAGTCACTATTTCAGGTGACATAAAGGATAAATATAGTATAATGGGCGCTATACTGGAACTACTGAGGAGGAAAGGGGTCTAGGAGTCACTATTCCAGGTGACATAAAGGATAAATATAGTATTACTGGCGCTATACTGGAAACTACTGAGGAGGAAAGGGATCTAGGAGTCACTATCTCAGGTGACATAAAGGATAAATATAGTGTTAATGGCACTATACTGGGAACTACTGAGGAGGAAAGGGATCTAGGAGTCACTATTACAGGTGACATAAAGGATAAATATAGTATTAATGGCGCTATACTGGGAACTATTGAGGAGGAAAGGGATCTAGGAGTCACTATTTCAGGTGACATAAAGGATAAATATAGTATTAATGGCACTATACTGGGAGCTACTGAGGAGGAAAGGGATCTAGGAGTCACTATCTCAGGTGACATAAAGGATAAATATAGTATTTATGGCACTATACTGGAAACTACTGAGGAGGAAAGGGATCTAGGAGTCACTATCTCAGGTAACATAAAGGATAAATATAGTATTAATGGCGCTATACTGGAACTACTGAGGAGGAAAGGGATCTAGGAGTCACTATCTCAGGTGACATAAAGGATAAATATAGTATTAATGGCACTATACTGGAACTACTGAGGAGGAAAGGGATCTAGGAGTCACTATCTCAGGTGACATAAAGGATAAATATAGTGTTAATGGCACTATACTGGGAACTACTGAGGAGGAAAGGGATCTAGGAGTCACTATTTCAGGTGACATAAAGGATAAATATAGTATTAATGGCACTATACTGGAACTACTGAGGAGGAAAGGGATCTAGGAGTAACTATCTCAGGTGACATAAAGGATAAATATAGTGTTAATGGCACTATACTGGGAACTACTGAGGAGGAAAGTGATCTAGGAGTCACTATTACAGGTGACATAAAGGATAAATATAGTATTAATGGCGCTATACTGGAAACTACTGAGGAGGAAAGGGATCTAGGAGTCACTATCTCAGGTGACATAAAGGATAAATAATAAGAATTTACTTACCGATAATTCTATTTCTCATAGTCCGTAGTGGATGCTGGGGACTCCGTAAGGACCATGGGGAATAGCGGCTCCGCAGGAGACTGGGCACATCTAAAGAAAGCTTTAGGACTAACTGGTGTGCACTGGCTCCTCCCCCCATGACCCTCCTCCAAGCCTCAGTTAGGATACTGTGCCCGGATGAGCGTACACAATAAGGAAGGATTTTGAATCCCGGGTAAGACTCATACCAGCCACACCAATCACACCGTATAACTTGTGATCTGAACCCAGTTAACAGTATGATAACAGAGGAGCCTCTGAAAAGATGGCTCCCAACAATAATAACCCGATTTTTGTAACAATAACTATGTACAAGTATTGCAGACAATCCGCACTTGGGATGGGCGCCCAGCATCCACTACGGACTATGAGAAATAGAATTATCGGTAAGTAAATTCTTATTTTCTCTAACGTCCTAAGTGGATGCTGGGGACTCCGTAAGGACCATGGGGATTATACCAAAGCTCCCAAACGGGCGGGAGAGTGCGGATGACTCTGCAGCACCGAATGAGAGAACTCCAGGTCCTCCTCAGCCAGGGTATCAAATTTGTAGAATTTAGCAAACGTGTTTGCCCCTGACCAAGTAGCTGCTCGGCAAAGTTGTAAAGCCGAGACCCCTCGGGCAGCCGCCCAAGATGAGCCCACTTTCCGTGTGGAATGGGCTTTTACAGATTTTAGCTGTGGCAGGCCTGCCACAGAATGTGCAAGCTGAATTGTGCTACAAATCCAACGAGCAATCGTCTGCTTAGAAGCAGGAGCACCCAGCTTGTTGGGTGCATACAGGATAAACAGCGAGTCAGATTTCCTGACTCCAGCCGTCCTGGAAATATTTTCAGGGCCCTGACAACATCCAGCAACTTGGATTCCTCCAAGTCCCTAGTAGCCGCAGGCACCACAATAGGTTGGTTCAGGTGAAAACGCTGGAACCACCTTAGGGAGAAACTGAGGACGAGTCCTCAATTCCGCCCTGTCCGAATGGAAAATCAGATAAGGGCTTTTACAGGATAAAGCCGCCAATTCTGACACGCGCCTGGCCCAGGCCAGGGCCAACAGCATGACCACTTTCCATGTGAGATATTTTAACTCCACAGATTTAAGTGGTTCAAACCAATGTGACTTTTGGAACCCAAACTACATTGAGATCCCAAATTGCCACTGGAGGCACAAAAGGAGGCTGTATATGCAGTACCCCTTTTACAAACGTCTAAACTTCAGGGACTGAAGCTAGTTCTTTTTTGGAAGAAAATTGACAGGGCCGAAATCTGAACCTTAATGGACCCCAATTTCAGGCCCATAGACACTCCTGTTTGCAGGAAATGTAGGAATCGACCCAGTTGAATTTCCTCCGTCGGGCCTTACTGGCCTCGCACTACGCAACATATTTTCGCCAATTGCGGTGATAATGTTTTTGCGGTTACATCCTTCCTGGCTTTAGATCAGGATATGGATGACTTCATCCGGAATGCCTTTTTTCCTTCAGGATCCGGTGTTCAACCGGCATACCGTCAAACGCAGCCGCGGTAAGTCTTGGAACAGACAGGGTCCTTGCTGGAGCAGGTCCCTTCTTAGAGGTAGAGGCCACGGATCCTCCGTGAGCATCTCTTGAAGTTCCGGTTACCAAGTCCTTCTTGGCCAATCCGGAGCCACGAATATAGTGCTTTCTCCTCTCCATCTTATCAATCTCAGTACCTTGGTTATGAGAGGCAGAGGAAGGAACACATACACTGACTGGTACACCCACGGTGTTACCAGAGCGTCTACAACTATTGCCTGAGGGTCTCTTGACCTGGCGCAATACCTGTCGAGTTTTTTAATCATGTGGACGACTTCTGGGTGAAGTCCCCACTCTCCCGGGTGGAGGTCGTGCTGAGGAAGTCTGCTTCCCAGTTGTCCACTCCCGGAATGAATACTGTTGACAGTGCTATCACATGATTTTCCGCCCAGCGAAGAATCCCTGCAGCTTCTGCCATTGCCCTCCTGCTTCTTGTGCCACCCTGTCTGTTTACGTGGGTGACTGCCATGATGTTGTCCGACTGGATCAACACCGGCTGACCTTGAAGCAGAGGTCTTGCTAAGCTTAGAGCATTGTAAATGGCTCTTAGCTTCAGGATATTTATGTGAAGTGATGTATCCAGGCTTGACCCTAAGCCCTGGATATTCCTTCCCTGTGTGACTGCTCCCCAGCCTCGCAGGCTGGCATCCGTGGTCACCAGGACCCAGTCCTGAATGCCGAATCTGCGGCCCTCTAGAAGATGAGCACTCTGCAACCACCACAGGATGGATACCCTTGTCCTTGGTGACAGGGTTATCCGCTGATGCATCTGAAAATGCGACCCAGACCATTTGTCCAGTAGGTTCCACTGGAAAGTTCTTGCGTGGAATCTAACGAATGGGATTGCTTCGTAGGAAGCCACCATTTTTACCCAGAACCCTTGTGCATTGATGCACTGAGACTTGGTTCGGTTTTAGGAGGTTCCTGACTAGCTCGGATAACTCCCTGGCTTTCTCTTCCGGGAGAAACACCTTTTTTCTGGACTGTGTCCAGGAACATCCCTAGGAAACAGAAGACAAGTCGTCGGAACCAGCTGCGATTTTGGAATATTGAGAATCCAATCGTGCTGCCGCAACACTACCTGAGATAGTGCTACACCGACTTCCAACTGTTCCCTGGATCTTACCCTTATCAGGGAATCGTCCAAGTAAGGGATAACTAAAATTCCCTTCCTTCGAAGGGATATCATTTCGGCCATTACCTTGGTAAAGACCCGGGGTGCCGTGGACCATCCCTACGGCAGCGTCTGAACTGATAGTGACAGTTCTGTACCATAACCTGAGGTACCCTTGGTGAGAAGGGTAAATTTTGACATGAAGGTAAGCATCCTTGATGTCCCGAGACATCATGTAGTCCCCTTCTTCCAGGTTCGCAATCACTGCTCTGAGTGACTCAATCTTGAATTTGAACCTCTGTATGTAAGTGTTCAAAGATTTTAGATTTTAGATTTAGATTTAGAATCGGTCTCACCGAGCCGTGTGGCTTCGGTACCACAATAGTGTGGAATAATACCCCGTTCCCTGTTGCAGGAGGGGTACCTTGATTATCACCTGCTGGGAATACAGCTTGTGAATGGCTTCCAAAACTGCCTCCCTGTCAGAGGGAGACGTCGGTAAAGCCGACTTTTGGAAACGGCGAGGGGGAGACGTCTCGAATTCCAATATGTACCCTTGAGATATTACCTGAAGGATCCAGGGGTCTACTTGCGAGTGAGCCCACTGCGCACTGAAATTCATTGAGAACGGGCCCCCACCGTGCCTGAGCTTGTAAGGCCCTAGCGTCATACTGAGGGCTTGGCAGAGGCGGGAAAGGGTTTCTGTTCCTGGGAACTGGCTAATCTCTTCAGCCTTTTTCCTCTCCCTCTGTCACGAGCAGAAAAGAGGAACCTTTTGTCCGCTTGCCAACAAAGGACTGCGCCTGATAATACGGCGTCTTATTTTGAGAGGCGACCTGGGGTACAAACGTGGATTTCCCAGTTGTTGCCGTGGCCACCAGGTCTAAAAGACCGACCCCAAATGTCCCTTTTCAAAGGCAATACTTCCAAATGCCGTTTGGAATCCGCATCACCTGACCATTTTACTGGTAGAATTGGACAACGCACTTATACTTGATGCCAGTCGGCAAATATTCCGCTGTGCATCATGCATATATAGAAATGCATCTTTTAAATGCTCTATAGGCAATAATATACTATCCTTATCTAGGATATCAATATTTCCAGTCAGGGAATCCGACCATGCCAACCCAGCACTGCACCTCCAGGCTGAGGCGATTGCTGGTCGCAGTATAACACCAGTATGTGTGTGAATACATTTTTGGATACCCTCCTGCTTTCTATCAGCAGGATCCTTAAGGGCGGCCATCTCATGAGAGGGTAGAGCCCTTGTTCTTACAAGCGTGTGAGCGCCTTATCCCCCCTAGGGGGTGTTTCCCAACGCACCCTAACCTCTGGCGGGAAAGGGTATACACCAATACTTTTTAAGAAATTATCAATTGTTATCGGGGGGAAACCCACGCATCATCACACACCTCATTTTATTTCTCAGATTCAGGAAAACTACAGGTAGTTTTTCCCTCACCGAACATAATACCCCTTTTTGGTGGTACTCGTATTATCAGAAATGTATAAAACATTTTCCATTGTCTCAATCATGTAACGTGTGGCCCTACTGGAAATCACGGTTGTCTCTTCACCGTCAACACAGGAGTCAGTATCCGTGTCGGCGTCTGTATCTGCCATCTGAGGTAACGGGCGCTTTAGAGCCCCTATGAGACGTCTGGACAGGCACAAGCTGAGTAGCCGGCTGTCTCATGTCAACCACTGTTTTTTTATATAGAGCTGACACTGTCACGTAATTTTTAACAGTACATCCACTCAGGTGTCGACCCCCTAGGTGGTGACATCACTGTTACAGACACTCTGCTCCGTCTCCACATCATTTTTCTCCTCATACATGTCGACACAAACGTACAGACACACAGCACACACACAGGGAATGCTCTGATAGAGGACAGGACCCCACTAGCCCTTTGGGGAGACAGAGGGAGAGTATGCCAGCACACACCAGAGCGCTATATATATATACAGGGATAACCTTATATAAGTGTTTTTCCCCTTATAGCTGCTGTATGTTTTAATACTGCGCCTAATTAGTGCCCCCCTCTCTTTTTTTTAACCCTTTCTGTAGTGTAGTGACTGCAGGGAAGAGCCAGGGAGCTTCCCTCCAACTGAGCTGTGAGGGAAAATGGCGCCAGTGTGCTGAGGAGATAGGCTCCGCCCCCTTTTCGGCGGCCTTATCTCCCGTTTTTCTGTATATTCTGGCAGGGGTTAAATGCATCCATATAGCCCAGGAGCTATATGTGATGTATTTTTTGCCATGTAAGGTATTTTTATCATGTTTTATTGCGTCTCAGGGCGCCCCCCCCAGCGCCCTGCACCCTCAGTGACCGGAGTATGAAGTGTGCTGAGAGCAATGGCGCACAGCTGCAGTGCTGTGCGCTACCTTATTGAAGACAGGAACGTCTTCTGCCGCCGATTTTTCCGGACCTCTTCGCTCTTCTGGCTCTGTAAGGGGGCCGGCGGCGCGGCTCCGGGACCCATCCAGGCTGGGCCTGTGATCGTCCCTCTGGAGCTAATGTCCAGTAGCCAAGAAGCCCAATCCACTCTGCACGCAGGTGAGTTCGCTTCTTCTCCCCTTAGTCCCTCGATGCAGTGAGCCTGTTGCCAGCAGGTCTCACTAAAAATAACAAACCTAAACTAAAACTTTCACTAAGAAGCTCAGGAGAGCCCCTAGTGTGCACCCTTCTCGTCGGGCACAGAAATCTAACTGAGGCTTGGAGGAGGGTCATAGGGGGAGGAGCCTGTGCACACCAGTTAGTCCTAAAGCTTTCTTTAGATGTGCCCAGTCTCCTGCGGAGCCGCTATTCCCCATGGTCCTTACGGAGTCCCCAGCATCCACTTAGGACGTTAGAGAAATAGTGTTAATGGCACTATACTGGGAACTACTGAGGAGGAAAGGGATCTAGGAGTCACTATTACAGGTGACATAAAGGATAAATATAGTATTAATGGCGCTATACTGGGAACTATTGAGGAGGAAAGGGATCTAGGAGTCACTATTTCAGGTGACATAAAGGATAAATATAGTATTAATGGCGCTATACTGGGAACTATTGAGGAGGAAAGGGATCTAGGAGTCACTATCTCAGGTGACATAAAGGATAAATATAGTATTTATGGCACTATACTGGAAACTACTGAGGAGGAAAGGGATCTAGGAGTCACTATCTCAGGTGACATAAAGGATAAATATAGTATAATGGCACTATACTGGGAGCAACTGAGGAGGAAAGGGATCTAGGAGTCACTATTTCAGGTGACATAAAGGATAAATATAGTATTAATGGCTCTATACTGGAAACTACTGAGGAGGAAAGGGATCTAGGAGTCACTATTTCAGGTGACATAAAGGATAAATATAGTATTAATGGCACTATACTGGAAACTACTGAGGAGGAAAGGGATCTAGGAGTTACTATCTCAGGTGACATACAGGATAAATATAGTATTAATGGCACTATACTGGAAACTACTGAGGAGGAAAGGGATCTAGGAGTCACTATTTCAGGTGACATAAAGGATAAATATAGTATTAATGGCACTAAACTGGAAACTACTGAGGAGGAAAGGGATCTAGGAGTCACTATTTCAGGTGACATAAAGGATAAATATAGTATTAATGGCACTATACTGGAAACTACTGAGGAGGAAAGGGATCTAATAGTCACTATCTCAGGTGACATAAAGGATAAATATAGTATTAATGGCACTATACTGGGAACTACTGAGGATGAAAGGGATCTAGGAGTCACTATTACAGGTGACATAAAGGATAAATATAGTATTAATGGCGCTATACTGGGAACTATTGAGGAGGAAAGGGATCTAGGAGTCACTATTTCAGGTGACATAAAGGATAAATATAGTATTAATGGCACTATATTGGGAGCTACTGAGGAGGAAAGGGATCTAGGAGTCACTATCTCAGGTGACATAAAGGATAAATATAGTATTTATGGCACTATACTGGAAACTACTGAGGAGGAAAGGGATCTAGGAGTCACTATCTCAGGTGACATAAAGGATAAATATAGTATAATGGCACTATACTGGGAGCAACTGAGGAGGAAAGGGATCTAGGAGTCACTATTTCAGGTGACATAAAGGATAAATATAGTATTAATGGCTCTATACTGGAAACTACTGAGGAGGAAAGGGATCTAGGAGTCACTATTTCAGGTGACATAAAGGATAAATATAGTATTAATGGCACTATACTGGAACTACTGAGGAGGAAAGTGATCTAGGAGTCACTATTTCAGGTGACATAAAGGATAAATATAGTATTAATGGCACTATACTGGAAACTACTGAGGAGGAAAGGGATCTAGGAGTTACTATCTCAGGTGACATACAGGATAAATATAGTATTAATGGCACTATACTGGAAACTACTGAGGAGGAAAGGGATCTAGGAGTCACTATTTCAGGTGACATAAAGGATAAATATAGTATTAATGGCACTATACTGGGAACTACTGAGGAGGAAAGGGATCTAGGAGTCACTATCTCTGGTGACATAAAGGATAAATATAGTATTAATGGCGCTATACTGGAAACTACTGAGGAGGAAAGGGATCTAGGAGTCACTATCTCAGGTGACATAAAGGATAAATATAGTATTAATGGCACTATACTGGAAACTACTGAGGAGGAAAGGGATCTAGGAGTCACTATTTCAGGTGATATAAAGGATAAATATAGTATTAATGGCACTATACTGGGAACTACTGAGGATGAAAAAGATCTAGGAGTCACTATCTGAGGTGACATAAAAGATAAATATAGTATTAATGGCACTATACTGGAAACTACTGAGGAGGAAAGGGATCTAGGAGTCACTATCTCAGGTGACATACAGGATAAATATAGTATTAATAGCACTATACTGGAAACTACTGAGGAGGAAAGGGTTCTAGGAGTCACTATTTCAGGTGACATAAAGGATAAATATAGTATTAATGACTAGAGATGAGCGGGTTCGGTTTCTCTGAATCCGAACCCGCACGAACTTCATGTTTTTTTCACGGGTCCGAGCAGACTCGGATCCTCCCGCCTTGCTCGGTTAACCCGAGCGCGCCCGAACGTCATCATGACGCTGTCGGATTCTCGCGAGACTCGGATTCTATATAAGGAGCCGCGCGTCGCCGCCATTTTCACACGTGCATTGAGATTGATAGGGAGAGGACGTGGCTGGCGTCCTCTCCATTAGAAATTAGATTAGAAGAGAGAGAGAGATTGTGCAGAGTCAGACAGAGTTTACCACAGTGACCAGTGCAGTTGTTGTTAGTTAACTTTTATTTATTTTAATATATATCCGTTCTCTGCTATATCCGTTCTCTGCCTGAAAAAAAACGATACACAGCAGCAGCCAGTCACACAGTGTGACTCAGTCTGTGTGCACTCAGCTCAGCCCAGTGTGCTGCACATCAATGTATAAAAGGCAAAGCTTATAATAATTGTGGGGGAGACTGGGGAGCACTGCAGGTTGTTATAGCAGGAGCCCCCAGGAGTACATAATATTATATTAATTTAAAATTAAACAGTGCACACTTTTGCTGCAGGAGTGCCACTGCCAGTGTGACTAGTGGTGACCAGTGCCTGACCACCAGTATAGTAGTATATTGTTGTATGTATTGTATACTATCTCTTTATCAACCAGTCTATATTAGCAGCAGACACAGTACAGTGCGGTAGTTCACGGCTGTGGCTACCTCTGTGTCGGCAGTCGGAACTCGGCAGGCAGTCCGTCCATCCATAATTGTATTACAATATATACCACCTAACCGTGGTATTTTTTTTTCTTTCTTTATACCGTCATAGTGTCATACTAGTTGTTACGAGTATACTACTATCTCTTTATCAACCAGTGTACAGTGCGGTAGTTCACGGCTGTGGCTACCTCTGTGTCGGCAGTCGGCAGGCAGTCCGTCCATCCATAATTGTATTATTATTATAATATATACCACCTAACCGTGGTTTTTTTTCCATTCTTTAATCTTTATACCGTCGTCATAGTGTCATACTAGTTGTTACGAGTATACTACTATCTCTTTATCAACCAGTGTACAGTGCGGTAGTTCACGGCTGTGGCTACCTCTGTGTCGGCAGTCGGCAGGCAGTCCGTCCATCCATAATTGTATTATTATTATAATATATACCACCTAACCGTGGTTTTTTTTTCATTCTTTATACCGTCATAGTGTCATACTAGTTGTTACGAGTATACTACTATCTCTTTATCAACCAGTGTACAGTGCGGTAGTTCACGGCTGTGG
Source organism: Pseudophryne corroboree (assembly GCF_028390025.1). NCBI lineage: Eukaryota > Metazoa > Chordata > Amphibia > Anura > Myobatrachidae > Pseudophryne > Pseudophryne corroboree. Next base: position 4,964,762 of record NC_086449.1, on the reverse strand, counting down.
CTACCTCTGTGTCGGCAGTCGGCAGGCAGTCCGTCCATCCATAATTGTATTATTATTATAATATATACCACCTAACCGTGGTTTTTTTTTCATTCTTTATACCGTCGTCATAGTGTCATACTAGTTGTTACGAGTATACTACTATCTCTTTATCAACCAGTGTACAGTGCGGTAGTTCACGGCTGTGGCTACCTCTGTGTCGGCAGTCGGCAGGCAGTCCGTCCATCCATAATTGTATTATTATTATAATATATACCACCTAACCGTGGTTTTTTTTTCATTCTTTATACCGTCGTCATAGTGTCATACTAGTTGTTACGAGTATACTACTATCTCTTTATCAACCAGTGTACAGTGCGGTAGTTCACGGCTGTGGCTACCTCTGTGTCGGCAGTCGGCAGGCAGTCCGTCCATCCATAATTGTATTATTATTATAATATATACCACCTAACCGTGGTTTTTTTTTCATTCTTTATACCGTCGTCATAGTGTCATACTAGTTGTTACGAGTATACTACTATCTCTTTATCAACCAGTGTACAGTGCGGTAGTTCACGGCTGTGGCTACCTCTGTGTCGGCAGTCGGCAGGCAGTCCGTCCATCCATAATTGTATTATTATTATAATATATACCACCTAACCGTGGTTTTTTTTCCATTCTTTATACCGTCGTCATAGTGTCATACTAGTTGTTATGAGTATACTACTATCTCTTTATCAACCAGTGTACAGTGCGGTAGTTCACGGCTGTGGCTACCTCTGTGTCGGCAGTCGGCAGGCAGTCCGTCCATCCATAATTGTATTATTATTATAATATATACCACCTAACCGTGGTTTTTTTTTCATTCTTTATACCGTCGTCATAGTGTCATACTAGTTGTTACGAGTATACTACTATCTCTTTATCAACCAGTGTACAGTGCGGTAGTTCACGGCTGTGGCTACCTCTGTGTCGGCAGTCGGCAGGCAGTCCGTCCATCCATAATTGTATTATTATTATAATATATACCACCTAACCGTGGTTTTTTTTCCATTCTTTATACCGTCGTCATAGTGTCATACTAGTTGTTACGAGTATACTACTATCTCTTTATCAACCAGTGTACAGTGCGGTAGTTCACGGCTGTGGCTACCTCTGTGTCGGCAGTCGGCAGGCAGTCCGTCCATCCATAATTGTATTATTATTATAATATATACCACCTAACCGTGGTTTTTTTTTCATTCTTTATACCGTCGTCATAGTGTCATACTAGTTGTTACGAGTATACTACTATCTCTTTATCAACCAGTGTACAGTGCGGTAGTTCACGGCTGTGGCTACCTCTGTGTCGGCAGTCGGCAGGCAGTCCGTCCATCCATAATTGTATTATTATTATAATATATACCACCTAACCGTGGTTTTTTTATACCACCTAACCGTGGCAGTCCGTCCATAATTGTATACTAGTAAACTATCCAATCCATCCATCTCCATTGTTTACCTGAGGTGCCTTTTAGTTCTGCCTATAAAATATGGAGAACAAAAAAGTTGAGGTTCCAAAATTAGGGAAAGATCAAGATCCACTTCCACCTCGTGCTGAAGCTGCTGCCACTAGTCATGGCCGAGACGATGAAATGCCAGCAACGTCGTCTGCCAAGGCCGATGCCCAATGTCATAGTACAGAGCATGTAAAATCCAAAACACCAAATATCAGAAAAAAAAGGACTCCAAAACCTAAAATAAAATTGTCGGAGGAGAAGCGTAAACTTGCCAATATGCCATTTACCACACGGAGTGGCAAGGAACGGCTGAGGCCCTGGCCTATGTTCATGGCTAGTGGTTCAGCTTCACATGAGGATGGAAGCACTCAGCCTCTCGCTAGAAAACTGAAAAGACTCAAGCTGGCAAAAGCACCGCAAAGAACTGTGCGTTCTTTGAAATCCCAAATCCACAAGGAGAGTCCAATTGTGTCGTTTGCGATGCCTGACCTTCCCAACACTGGACGTGAAGAGCATGCGCCTTCCACTATTTGCATGCCCCCTGCAAGTGCTGGAAGGAGCACCCGCAGTCCAGTTCCTGATAGTCAGATTGAAGATGTCAGTGTTGAAGTACACCAGGATGAGGAGGATATGGGTGTTGCTGGCGCTGGGGAGGAAATTGACCAGGAGGATTCTGATGGTGAGGTGGTTTGTTTAAGTCAGGCACCCGGGGAGACACCTGTTGTCCGTGGGAGGAATATGGCCGTTGACATGCCAGGTGAAAATACCAAAAAAATCAGCTCTTCGGTGTGGAGGTATTTCACCAGAAATGCGGACAACAGGTGTCAAGCCGTGTGTTCCCTTTGTCAAGCTGTAATAAGTAGGGGTAAGGACGTTAACCACCTCGGAACATCCTCCCTTATACGTCACCTGCAGCGCATTCATAATAAGTCAGTGACAAGTTCAAAAACTTTGGGTGACAGCGGAAGCAGTCCACTGACCAGTAAATCCCTTCCTCTTGTAACCAAGCTCACGCAAACCACCCCACCAACTCCCTCAGTGTCAATTTCCTCCTTCCCCAGGAATGCCAATAGTCCTGCAGGCCATGTCACTGGCAAGTCTGACGAGTCCTTTCCTGCCTGGGATTCCTCCGATGCATCCTTGCGTGTAACGCCTACTGCTGCTGGCGCTGCTGTTGTTGCCGCTGGGAGTCGATGGTCATCCCAGAGGGGAAGTCGTAAGCCCACTTGTACTACTTCCAGTAAGCAATTGACTGTTCAACAGTCCTTTGCGAGGAAGATGAAATATCACAGCAGTCATCCTACTGCAAAGCGGATAACTGAGTCCTTGACAACTATGTTGGTGTTAGACGTGCGTCCGGTATCCGCCGTTAGTTCACAGGGAACTAGACAATTTATTGAGGCAGTGTGCCCCCGTTACCAAATACCATCTAGGTTCCACTTCTCTAGGCAGGCGATACCGAGAATGTACACGGACGTCAGAAAAAGACTCACCAGTGTCCTAAAAAATGCAGTTGTACCCAATGTCCACTTAACCACGGACATGTGGACAAGTGGAGCAGGGCAGGGTCAGGACTATATGACTGTGACAGCCCACTGGGTAGATGTATGGACTCCCGCCGCAAGAACAGCAGCGGCGGCACCAGTAGCAGCATCTCGCAAACGCCAACTCTTTCCTAGGCAGGCTACGCTTTGTATCACCGCTTTCCAGAATACGCACACAGCTGAAAACCTCTTACGGCAACTGAGGAAGATCATCGCGGAATGGCTTACCCCAATTGGACTCTCCTGTGGATTTGTGGCATCGGACAACGCCAGCAATATTGTGTGTGCATTAAATATGGGCAAATTCCAGCACGTCCCATGTTTTGCACATACCTTGAATTTGGTGGTGCAGAATTTTTTTAAAAACGACAGGGGCGTGCAAGAGATGCTGTCGGTGGCCAGAAAAATTGCGGGACACTTTCGGCGTACAGGCACCACGTACAGAAGACTGGAGCACCACCAAAAACTACTGAACCTGCCCTGCCATCATCTGAAGCAAGAAGTGGTAACGAGGTGGAATTCAACCCTCTATATGCTTCAGAGGTTGGAGGAGCAGCAAAAGGCCATTCAAGCCTATACAATTGAGCACGATATAGGAGATGGAATGCACCTGTCTCAAGTGCAGTGGAGAATGATTTCAACGTTGTGCAAGGTTCTGATGCCCTTTGAACTTGCCACACGTGAAGTCAGTTCAGACACTGCCAGCCTGAGTCAGGTCATTCCCCTCATCAGGCTTTTGCAGAAGAAGCTGGAGGCATTGAAGAAGGAGCTAACACGGAGCGATTCCGCTAGGCATGTGGGACTTGTGGATGCAGCCCTTAATTCGCTTAACAAGGATTCACGGGTGGTCAATCTGTTGAAATCAGAGCACTACATTTTGGCCACCGTGCTCGATCCTAGATTTAAAGCCTACCTTGGATCTCTCTTTCCGGCAGACACAGGTCTGCTGGGGTTGAAAGACCTGCTGGTGACAAAATTGTCAAGTCAAGCGGAACGCGACCTGTCAACATCTCCTCCTTCACATTCTCCCGCAACTGGGGGTGCGAGGAAAAGGCTCAGAATTCCGAGCCCACCCGCTGGCGGTGATGCAGGGCAGTCTGGAGCGACTGCTGATGCTGACATCTGGTCCGGACTGAAGGACCTGACAACGATTACGGACATGTCGTCTACTGTCACTGCATATGATTCTCTCAACATTGATAGAATGGTGGAGGATTATATGAGTGACCGCATCCAAGTAGGCACGTCACACAGTCCGTACTTATACTGGCAGGAAAAAGAGGCAATTTGGAGGCCCTTGCACAAACTGGCTTTATTCTACCTAAGTTGCCCTCCCACAAGTGTGTACTCCGAAAGAGTGTTTAGTGCCGCCGCTCACCTTGTCAGCAATCGGCGTACGAGGTTACATCCAGAAAATGTGGAGAAGATGATGTTCATTAAAATGAATTATAATCAATTCCTCCGCGGAGACATTGACCAGCAGCAATTGCCTCCACAAAGTACACAGGGAGCTGAGATGGTGGATTCCAGTGGGGACGAATTGATAATCTGTGAGGAGGGGGATGTACACGGTGATATATCGGAGGGTGAAGATGAGGTGGACATCTTGCCTCTGTAGAGCCAGTTTGTGCAAGGAGAGATTAATTGCTTCTTTTTTGGGGGGGGTCCAAACCAACCCGTCATATCAGTCACAGTCGTGTGGCAGACCCTGTCACTGAAATGATGGGTTGGTTAAAGTGTGCATGTCCTGTTTTGTTTATACAACATAAGGGTGGGTGGGAGGGCCCAAGGATAATTCCATCTTGCACCTCTTTTTTCTTTTCTTTTTCTTTGCATCATGTGCTGATTGGGGAGGGTTTTTTGGAAGGGACATCCTGCGTGACACTGCAGTGCCACTCCTAGATGGGCCCGGTGTTTGTGTCGGCCACTAGGGTCGCTAATCTTACTCACACAGCTACCTCATTGCGCCTCTTTTTTTCTTTGCGTCATGTGCTGTTTGGGGAGGGTTTTTTGGAAGGGACATCCTGCGTGACACTGCAGTGCCACTCCTAGATGTGCCCGGTGTTTGTGTCGGCCACTAGGGTCGCTAATCTTACTCACACAGTCAGCTACCTCATTGCGCCTCTTTTTTTCTTTGCGTCATGTGCTGTTTGGGGAGGGTTTTTTGGAAGGGCCATCCTGCGTGACACTGCAGTGCCACTCCTAGATGGGCCCGGTGTTTGTGTCGGCCACTAGGGTCGCTAATCTTACTCACACAGCTACCTCATTGCGCCTCTTTTTTTCTTTGCGTCATGTGCTGTTTGGGGAGGGTTTTTTGGAAGGGACATCCTGCGTGACACTGCAGTGCCACTCCTAGATGGGCCCGGTGTTTGTGTCGGCCACTAGGGTCGCTTATCTTTCTCACACAGCTACCTCATTGCGCCTCTTTTTTTCTTTGCGTCATGTGCTGTTTGGGGAGGGTTTTTTGGAAGGGACATCCTGCGTGACACTGCAGTGCCACTCCTAGATGGGCCCGGTGTTTGTGTCGGCCACTAGGGTCGCTTATCTTTCTCACACAGTCAGCTACCTCATTGCGCCTCTTTTTTTCTTTGCGTCATGTGCTGTTTGGGGAGGGTTTTTTGGAAGGGACATCCTGCGTGACACTGCAGTGCCACTCCTAGATGGGCCCGGTGTTTGTGTCGGCCACTAGGGTCGCTTATCTTACTCACACAGCGACCTCGGTGCAAATTTTAGGACTAAAAATAATATTGTGAGGTGTGATGTGTTCAGAATAGGCTGAAAATGAGTGTAAATTATGTTTTTTGAGGTTAATAATACTTTGGGATCAAAATTACCCCCAAATTCTATGATTTAAGCTGTTTTTTAGGGTTTTTTGAAAAAAACACCCGAATCCAAAACACACCCGAATCCGACAAAAATAATTCGGTGAGGTTTTGCCAAAACGCGTTCGAACCCAAAACACGGCCGCGGAACCGAACCCAAAACCAAAACACAAAACCCGAAAAATTTCAGGCGCTCATCTCTATTAATGACGCTATACTGGGAACTACTGAGGAGGAAAGGGATCTAGGAGTCACTATCTTAGGTGACATAAAGGATAAATATAGTATTAATGGCACTAAACTGGAAACTACTGAGGAGGAGAGGGATCTAGGAGTCACTATCTCAGGTGACATAAAGGATAAATATAGTATTATTGGCACTACACTGGAACTACTGAGGAGGAAAGGGATCTAGGAGTCACTATTTCAGGTGACATAAAGGATAAATAATAAGATTTTACTCACCGGTAAATCTATTTCTCGTAGTCCGTAGTGGATGCTGGGTACTCCGTAAGGACCATGGGGAATAAACGGGCTCCGCAGGAGACTGGGCACTTCTTTAAAGAAAAGATTAGGTACTACATCTGGTGTGCACTAGCTCCTCCCTCTATGCCCCTCCTCCAGACCTCAGTTAGGGAAACTGTGCCCGGAAGAGCTGACATTACAAGGAAAGGATTTGGAATCCAGGGTAAGACTCATACCAGCCACACCAATCACACCGTACAACTCGTGATAACTATACCCAGTTAACAGTATGAACAACAACTGAGCCTCATTAAACTGATGGCTCAGAACAAAAAACCCTATAGTTAAGCAATAACTATATACAAGTATTGCAGAATTCCGCACTTGGGACGGGCTCCCAGCATCCACTACGGACTACGAGAAATAGATTTACCGGTGAGTAAAATCTTATTTTCTCTGACGTCCTAGTGGATGCTGGGTACTCCGTAAGGACCATGGGGATTATACCAAAGCTCCCAAACGGGCGGGAGAGTGCGGATGACTCTGCAGCACCGAATGAGCAAACTCAAGGTCCTCCTCAGCCAGGGTATCAAACTTGTAGAATTTTGCAAACGTGTTTGATCCCGACCAGGTAGCAGCTCGGCAAAGTTGTAAAGCCAAGACCCCTCCGGCAGCCGCCCAAGAAGAGCCCACCTTCCTCGTGGAATGGGCTTTGACTGATTTAGGATGCGGCAGTCCAGCCGCAGAATGTGCAAGTTGAATCGTGCTACAGATCCAGCGAGCAATAGTCTGCTTAGAAGCAGGGGCACCCAGCTTGTTGGGTGCATGCAGGATAAACAGCGAGTCAGTTTTTCTGACTCTAGCCGTCCTGGAAACATAGATTTTCAGGGCCCGGACAACATCCAGCAACTTGGAAGCTTCCAAGTCCCGAGTAGCCGCAGGCACCACAATAGGTTGGTTCAAATGAAACGCTGATACCACCTTAGGGAGAAATTGGGGACGAGTCCTCAATTCTGCCCTGTCCATATGGAAGATCAGATAGGGGCTTTTACAGGACAAAGCCGCCAATTCTGACACACGCCTAGCCGAAGCCAATGCCAAAAGCATGACCACTTTCCACGTGAGATATTTCAACTCCACGGTCTGAAGTGGCTCAAACCAATGTGATTTTAGGAAATCCAACACAACATTGAGATCCCAAGGTGCCACTGGAGGCACAAAAGGGGGCTGAATATGCAGCACTCCCTTAACAAACGTCTGAACTTCAGGCAGTGAAGCCAGTTCTTTTTGAAAGAAAATAGACAGGGCCGAAATCTGAACTTTAATGGATCCCAATTTTAGGCCCATAGTCACTCCTGACTGTAGGAAGTGCAGAAATCGACCCAGCTGAAATTCTTCTGTTGGGGCCTTCATAGCCTCACACCAAGCAACATATTTTCGCCATATGCGGTGATAATGTTTTGCTGTCACATCCTTCCTAGCTTTTATCAGCGTAGGAATGACTTCAACCGGAATGCCCCTTTCCATCAGGATCCGGCGTTCAACCGCCATGCCGTCAAACGCAGCCGCGGTAAGTCTTGGAACAGACAGGGCCCCTGCTGTAGCAGGTCCTGTCTGAGAGGCAGAGGCCAAGGGTCCTCTGAGATCATTTCTTCTAGTTCTGGGTACCAAGTTCTTCTTGGCCAATCCGGAACGATGAGTATAGTTCTTACTCCTCTCTTCCTTATTATCCTCAGTACCTTTGGTATGAGAGGAAGAGGAGGGAACACATAAACCGACTGGTACACCCACGGTGTCACTAGAGCGTCCACAGCTATCGCCTGAGGGTCCCTTGACCCGGCGTAATATCTTTTTAGCTTTTTGTTGAGGCGGGACGCCATCATGTCCACCTGTGGCCTTTCCCAACGATTTACAATCAGCTGGAAGACTTCTGGATGAAGTCCCCACTCTCCCGGGTGGAGGTCGTGCCTGCTGAGGAAGTCTGCTTCCCAGTTGTCCACTCCCGCAATGAACACTGCTGACAGTGCTATCACGTGATTTTCCGCCCATCGGAGAATCCTTGTGGCTTCTGCCATCGCCATCCTGCTTCTTGTGCCGCCCTGTCGGTTTACATGGGCGACCGCCGTGATGTTGTCTGACTGAATCAGCACCGGCTGGTTTTGAAACAGGGGTTTTGCCTGACTTAGGGCATTGTAAATGGCCCTTAGTTCCAGAATATTTATGTGTAGGGAAGCCTCCTGACTCGACCATTGTCCTTGGAAGTTTCTTCCCTGAGTGACTGCCCCCCAACCTCGGAGACTTGCATCCGTGGTCACCAGGACCCAGTCCTGTATGCCGAATCTGCGGCCCTCGAGAAGATGAGCACTCTGCAGCCACCACAGCAGAGACACCCTGGCCCTCGGGGACAGGGTGATCAGCCGATGCATCTGAAGATGCGATCCGGACCACTTGTCTAACAGATCCCACTGAAAGATCTTTGCATGGAACCTGCCGAATGGAATTGCCTCGTAAGAAGCTACCATCTTTCCCAGGACTCGCGTGCAGTGATGCACCGACACCTGTTTTGGTTTCAGGAGGTCTCTGACCAGAGATGGCAACTCCTTGGCCTTCTCCTCCGGGAGAAAAACCTTCTTCTGTTCTGTGTCCAGAATCATACCCAGGAACAGCAGACGCGTCGTAGGAACCAGCTGCGACTTTGGGATATTCAGAATCCAGCCGTGCTGTTGTAGCACTTCCTGAGATAGTGCTACTCCGACCAACAACTGCTCCCTGGACCTCGCCTTTATAAGGAGATCGTCCAAGTATGGGATAATTATAACTCCCTTCTTTCGAAGGAGTATCATCATTTCGGCCATTACTTTGGTAAATACCCTCGGTGCCGTGGACAGACCAAACGGCAACGTCTGGAATTGGTAATGGCAGTCCTGTACCACAAAACGGAGGTACACCTGGTGAGGTGGGTAAATGGGGACATGTAGGTAAGCATCCTTGATGTCCAGTGATACCATGTAATCCCCCTCTTCCAGGCTTGCAATAACCGCCCTGACCGATTCCATTTTGAACTTGAACTTCCTTATATAAGTGTTCAAGGATTTCAAATTTAGAATGGGTCTCACCGAACCGTCTGGTTTCGGTACCACAAACATTGTGGAATAGTAACCCCGTCCCTGTTGAAGGAGGGGAACTTTGATTATCACCTGCTGGAGGTACAGCTTGTGAATTGCCGCCAGTACTACCTCCCTGTCCTGGGGAGTAGCTGGCAAGGCTGATTTGAGGTAACGGCGAGGGGGAGACGTCTCGAACTCCAGCTTGTATCCCTGAGATACCACTTGTAGAACCCAGAGATCCACCTGTGAGCGAACCCACTGGTCGCTGAAGTTCCGGAGACGGGCCTCCACCGCACCTGGCTCCACATGTGGAGCCCCAGCGTCATGCAGTGGACTTAGTGGAAGCAGGGGAGGATTTTTGTTCTTGGGAACTGGCTGTATGGTGCAGCTTTTTCCCTCTACCCCTGCCTCTGGGCAGAAAGGACGCGCCTCTAACCCGCTTGCCTTTCTGAGGCCGAAAGGACTGTACTTGATAATACGGTGCTTTCTTAGGCTGTGAGGGAACCTGAGGTAAAAAAGTCGACTTCCCAGCTGTTTCTGTGGATACGAGGTCCGAAAGACCGTCCCCAAACAATTCCTCACCCTTATAAGGCAAAATTTCCATGTGCCTTTTAGAGTCAGCATCACCTGTCCACTGCCGAGTCCATAATACTCTAGGGCAGAAATGGACATCGCATTAATTCTAGATGCCAGCCGGCAAATGTCCCTCTGTGCATCTCTCATATATAAGACTACGTCTTTAATATGCTCTATGGTTAGCAATATAGTGTCCCTGTCCAGGGAATCAATGTTATCAGACAGGGAAACAGACCACGCTGCTGCAGCACTACACATCCATGCTGAAGCAATAGCAGGTCTCAGTATAGTACCTGAGTGTGTATACACAGACTTCAGGATAGCCTCCTGCTTTCTATCTGCAGGCTCCTTTAAGGCGGCCGTATCCTGAGACGGCAGTGCCACCTTTTTTGATAAGCGTGTGAGCGCCTTGTCCACCTTAGGGGATGTCTCCCAGCGTAACCTATCCGTTGGCGGGAAAGGGTACGCCATTAGTAACCGCTTAGAAATTACTAGTTTCTTATCTGGGGAACCCCACGCTTCTTCACACAATTCATTTAACTCATCAGATGGGGGAAAAGTCACTGGCTGCTTTTTCTCCCCAAACATAATACCCTTTTTTGTGGTAACCGGGTTAATGTTAGAAATGTGCAACACATTTTTCATTGCCGTAATCATGCATCGGATGGCCCTTGTGGATTGTACATTTGTCTCATCCTCGTCGACACTGGAGTCAGACTCCGTGTCGACATATGTGTCTGTCATCTGAGGTAGCGGGCGTTTTTGAGCCCCTGATGGCCTCTGAGACGCTTGGGCAGGCGCGGGCTAAGGTGCCGGCTGTCCCAAAGCTGTTACGTCATCAAACCTTTTATGCAAGGAGTTGACACTGTCGGTTAATACCTTCCACATATCCATCCACTCTGGTGTCGGCCCCGCAGGGGGCGACCTCACACTTATCGGCTCCTGCTCCGCCTCCACGTAAGCGTCCTCATCAAACATGTCGACACAGCCGTACCGACACACTGCACACACACACACACACACACAGGGAATGCTCTGACTGAGGACAGGACCCCACAAAGTCCTTTGGGGAGACAGAGAGAGAGTACCCATCAGTGACCGGAGTGTGTGGTGTGCAGAGGGAGCAATGGCGCACAGCTGCAGTGCTGTGCGCTACCTTAATGAAGACCGGAGTCTACAGCCGCCGATTTTCAACTTCTCTTCGTTCTACTGGCTCTGCAAGGGGGACGGCGGCGCGGCTCCGGGACCGGACGACCGAGGACTGGGCCTGTGTTCGTTCGATCCCTCTGGAGCTAATGGTGTCCAGTAGCCTAAGAAGCCCAAGCTAGCTGCAAGCAGGTAGGTTCGCTTCTCTCCCCTCAGTCCCACGTAGCAGTGAGTCTGTTGCCAGCAGATCTCACTGAAAATAAAAAACCTAACAAATACTTTTCTTTATAGTGAACTCAGGAGAGCCCACTAAGTGCATCCAGCTCAGGCCGGGCACAGATTCTAACTGAGGTCTGGAGGAGGGGCATAGAGGGAGGAGCCAGTGCACACCAGATGTAGTACCTAATCTTTTCTTTAAAGAAGTGCCCAGTCTCCTGCGGAGCCTGTCTATTCCCCATGGTCCTTACGGAGTACCCAGCACCCACTAGGACGTCAGATAAATAGTATTAATGGCACTATACTGGGAACTACTGAGGAGGAAAGGGATCTAGGAGTCACTATTTCAGGTGACATAAAGGCAGGTAAGCAATGTAACAAGGCAATGAGGAAGGCTAGTCAGATGCTTGGCTGCATTGGGAGAGGAATCAGCAGCAGAAAGAAACAAGTAATAATGCCACTGTATAGGTCATTGGTGCGGCCTCATCTAGAATACTGTGTCCAGTTCTGGAGGCCATATATTCAGAAGGATATTAATACATTAGAGAGTGTACAAAGGAGGGCAACTAAAATGGTGCATGGCCTACATCACACAACGGGGTAAATTTACTAACATTCGTAATTTTCCGTTTGAGGTCAAAGTTCAATCACGAATGACATCGAAAGTGTAAATATGCAACTTTTTGAATTTATTACGACTAATTTACTAAGCTGCCGGAATCTGCATTGTCGGTTTTTCCGATGTCGATGTCATTCGTTTTTTTAGGCAGTGTTTTACGTGAGTGACTTGTAAAACACTGCCGACTTTAATTCAATGAATCTCGGCCGGATCTGAGAGATCCGTGCTGGGCTTCATTGTGCACCTTGTAAAAAAAAAAAAAATGTTTAAACTTTTAAAAAAAATTGCGTGGGGTGGTCCTGGTTCCAAAAATACGGGGGACAAAAAGCGTAGGGGTCCCCCGTATTTTTGTAACCAGCACCGGGCTCCACTAGCTGGACAGATAATGCCACAGCCGGGGGTCACTTTTATACAGCGCCCTGCGGCCGTGGCATTAAATACCCAACTATTCACCCCTGGCCGGGGTACCCTGGAGGAGTGGGAACCCCTTAAATCAAGGGGTCCCCCCCTCCAGCCACCCAAGGGCCAGGGGTGAAGCCCGAGGCTGTCCCCCCCCATCCAATGGGCTGCGGATGGGGGGCTGATAGCCTTTGTTGTAAGTTATGAATATTGTTTTTAGTAGTAGTACTACAAGTCCCAGCAAGCCTCCCCCGCAAGCTGGTACTTGGAGAACCACAAGTACCAGCATGCGGCGGAAAACCGGGCCCGCTGGTACCTGTAGTACTACTACTAAAAAAATACCCCAATAAAGACATAACACACACACCTTGAAAGTATAACTTTAATGCATACATCCACACCACCATATACACATACTTACCTTATGTTCACACGAGGGTCGGTCCTCTTCTCCATGTAGAATCCATGGTGTACCTGTGGAAAAAATTCAACTCACCAAATCCAGTGTAGAAGCCTCTTCTTCTTTTAATCCATTTGTAATCTAGGTACTTTGCAAAATAAAAAAACGGACACCCGACCACGAACTGAAAGGGGCCCCATGTTTTCACATGGGACCCCTTTCCCCGAATGCCAGAAACCCACTCTGACTGATGTCTAAGAGGGTTTCTTCAGCCAATCAGGGAGCGCCACGTTGTGGCACCCTCCTGATTGGCTGTGTGCTCCTGTACTGTATGACAGGCGGCACACGGCAGTGTTACAATGTAGCGCCTATGCGCTCCATTGTAACCAATGGTGGGAACTTTGTGGTCAGCTGGTGACCGAAAGTAACCTCACCGCTGACCACAAAGTTCCCACCATTGGTTACAATGGAGCGCATAGGCGCTACATTGTAACACTGCCGCGTGCCGCCTGTCACTCAGTACAGGAGCACACAGCCGATCAGGAGGGTGCCACAACGTGGCGCTCCCTGATTGGCTGAAGAAACCCTCTTAGACATAAGTCAGAGGGGGTTTCTGGCATTCGGGGAAAGGGGTCCCATGTGAAAACATGGGGCCCCTTTCAGTTCGTGGTCGGGTGTCCATTTTTTTATTTTTACAAGTACGTGGATTACAAATGGATTACCCGAGGAGCCCTCTACACTGGATTTGGTGAGTTGAATTTTTTCCACAGGTACACCTTGGATTCTACATGGAGAAGAGGACCGACCCTCGTGTGAACATAAGGTAAGTATGTGTATATGGTGGTGTGTATGTATGCATTAAAGTTATACTTTCAAGGTGTGTGTGTTATGTCTTTATTGGGGTATTTTGGTATTTTTTTAGTAGTAGTACTACAGGTACCAGCGGGCCCAGTTTTCCGCCGCATGCTGGTACTTGTGGTTCTACAAGTACCAGCTTGCGGGGGAGGCTTGCTGGGACTTGTAGTACTGCTACTAAAAACAATATTCATAACTTACAACAAAGGCTATCAGCCCCCCATCCGCAGCCCTTGGATGGGGGGGACAGCCTCGGGCTTCACCCCTGGTCCTTGGGTGGTTGGAGGGGGGGGGGCCTTGATTGAAGGGGTCCCCACTCCTCCAGGGTACCCCGGCCAGGGGTGACTAGTTGGTTATGTAATGCCAGGGCCGCAGGGACCTAGATAAAAGTGTCCCCCGGCTGTGGCATTATGTATCTGGCTAGTGGAGCCCGGTGCTGGTTTCAGAAATACGGGGGACCCCTACGCATTTGTCCCCCGTATTTTGGAACCAGGACCAGGCGCAGAGCCCGGTACTGGTTGTTAAAATATGGGGGAACTCCTGTCAATTTTTTCCCCATATTTTTGCAACAAGGGCCGGCTCAAAGAGCCCGAGGCTGGTTTGGTTTAGGAGGGGGGACCCCACGCATTTAAAAAAAAAAAATTAAAACATTTCCCACCCCTTCCCACTGAAAAACATGCACGGATCTCATGGATCCGTGCATGCCTATACAAACACGGGATAAAAAAGCAGGTCTATTTTTTTTTAGCACTTTTTCACGATTTGTATTTTATCACGGCAGTGTTTGGCTATTGTCGGCAGTGTTTGTGTTTTGCACTTTTTAGTAAATGACCGATTTCTACCAAATTGCAGGCGTATTTGACCGATGGTGTATTGATTCGTGATTTTTTCCTAGGACTTCCAAAATATTACGAATGCCCTCATCACTGCCGAGATTTTTGCTTAGTAAATTACCGAGATGACACTTTGAAGAAAAAACGGCATCTCGGTCAAAATCGGGACCTTAGTAAATATACCCCAACATACCCAGAAAGACTAAGAAATCTCAATATGTATAGTTTGGAGCAGAGAAGGGAAAGGGGGACATGATAGAAACTTTCAAATATATCAAGGGTTTTAAGAAAGTCCAGGAGGGAAACAATAGGACACGAGGACATGCACTGAGACTGGAGGGGGGGAGGTTCAGGGGAAATATGAGGAAAAATTACTTCACAGAAAGGGTAGTGGACAAGTGGAATAGCCTCCCATCAGAGGTGGTAGAGGCTAAGACAGTAGAGCAATGTAACATGCATGGGATAGATATAAGGATATCCTTACACAGAAATATGGCTCAAATAGGGTTTGAGATAAAAATAAATATGATGTCAAATATGTTTCTATGTTTAAGGAAGTGCATAACAATGGCCACTAGGGGGAGATCATGAACAGATGTAGGTAATTCAGTAAGGATGCCAGATGCTGCTAATTAACAGAATTTCTCTAACGTCCTAAGTGGATGCTGGGGACTCCGTAAGGACCATGGGGAATAGCGGCTCCGCAGGAGACTGGGCACATCTAAAGAAAGCTTTAGGACTATCTGGTGTGCACTGGCTCCTCCCCCTATGACCCTCCTCCAAGCCCCAGTTATATTTTTGTGCCCGAACGAGAAGGGTGCACACTAGGGGCTCTCCTGAGCTGCTTAGTGAAAAGTTTAGTTTTAGGTTTTTTATTTTCAGTGAGACCTGCTGGCAACAGGCTCACTGCATCGAGGGACTAAGGGGAGAAGAAGCGAACTCACCTGCGTGCAGAGTGGATTGGGCTTCTTAGGCTACTGGACATTAGCTCCAGAGGGACGATCACAGGTCCAGCCATGGATGGGTCCCAGAGCCGCGCCGCCGGCCCCCTTACAGAGCCAGAAGGCAGAAGAGGTCCGGAAAATCGGCGGCAGAAGACGTCCTGTCTTCAACAAGGTAGCGCACAGCACTGCAGCTGTGCGCCATTGCTCTCAGCACACTTCACACTCCGGTCACTGAGGGTGCAGGGCGCTGGGGGGGGCACCCTGAGACGCAATAAAACATGATAAAAATACCTTACATGGCAAAAAAATACATCACATATAGCTCCTGGGCTATATGGATGCATTTAACCCCTGCCAGAATACATAGAAAAACGGGAGATAAGGCCGCCGATAAGGGGGCGGAGCCTATCTCCTCAGCACACTGGCGCCATTTTCCCTCACAGCTCAGTTGGAGGGAAGCTCCCTGGCTCTCCCCTGCAGTCACTGCACTACAGAAAGGGTTAAAAAAGAGAGGGGGGCACTAATTAGGCGCAGTATTAACTATACAGCAGCTACAAGGGGAAAAACACTTATATAAGGTTATCCCTGTATATATAGAGCGCTCTGGTGTGTGCTGGCAAACTCTCCCTCTGTCTCCCCAAAGGGCTAGTGGGGTCCTGTCCTCTATCAGAGCATTCCCTGTGTGTGTGCTGTATGTCGGCACTTTTGTGTCGACATGTATGAGGAGAAAAATGATGTGGAGACGGAGCAGATTGCCTGTAATAGTGATGTCACCCCCTAGGGGGTCGACACCTGAGTGGATGAACTGTTGGATTACGTGACAGTGTCAGCTCTGTATAAAAGACAGTGGTTGACATGAGACAGCCGGCTACTCAGCTTGTGCCTGTCCAGACGTCTCATAGGCCGTCAGGGGCTCTAAAGCGCCTGTTAACTCAGATGGCAGATATAGACGCCGACACGGATACTGACTCCAGTGTCGACGTTGAAGAGACGAATGTGACTTCCAGTAGGGCCACACGTTACATGATTGAGGCAATGAAAAATGTTTTACACATTTCTGATAATACGAGTACCACCAAAAAAGGGGTATTATGTTCGGTGAGGAAAAACTACCTGTAGTTTTCCTGAATCTGAGAAATTAAATGAGGTGTGTGATGATGCGTGGGTTTCCCCCGATAACAACTGATAATTTCTAAAATGTTATTGGCATTATATCCTTTCCCGCCAGAGGTTAGGGTGCGTTGGGAAACACCCCCTAGGGTGGATAAAGCGCTCACACGCTTGTAAGGGCTCTACCTTCGCCTGAGATGGCCGCCCTTAAGGATCCTGCTGATAGAAAGCAGGAGGGTATCCTAAAAGGTATTTACACACATACTGGTGTTATACTGCGACCAGCAATCGCCTCAGCCTGGATGTGCAGTGCTGGGTTGGCGTGGTCGGATTCCCTGACTGAAAATATTGATACCCTAGATAGGAACAGTATATTTTTGCCTATAGAGCATTTAAAAGATGCATTTCTATATATGCGCGATGCACAGCGGAATATTTGCCGACTGGCATCAAGTCTAAGCGCGTTGTCCATTTCTACCAGTAGAGGGTTATGGACACGTCAGTGGTCAGGTGATGCGTATTCCAAACGGCATTTGGAAGTATTGCTTTATTAAGGGGAGGAGTTATTTGGGGTCGGTCTTTCAGACCTGGTGGCCACGGCAACAGCTGGGAATTCCACGTTTGTACCCCAGGTCGCCTCTCAACATGAGAAGACGCCGTATTATCAGGCGCAGTCTTTTCGTGGACAAGCGGGCAAAAGGTTCCTCATTTCTGCCCCGTGACAGAGGGAGAGGAAAAAGGCTGCAGAAATCAGCCAGTTCCCAGGAACAGAAACCCTCTCCCGCCTCTGCCAAGCCCTCAGTATACGCTGGGGCTTTACAAGCAGAATCAGGCACGGTGGGGGGCCCGTCTCAATGAATTTCAGCGCGCAGTGGGCTCACTCGCAAGTAGACCCCTGGATCCTTCAGGTGATATCTCAGGGGTACAAATTAGAATTCGAGACGTCTCCCCCTCGCCGTTTCCTAAAGTCGGCTTTACCGATGTCTCCTTCTGACAGGGAGACAGTTTTGGAAGCCATTCACAAGCTGTATTCCCAGCAGGTGATAATCAAGATACCCCTCCTGCAACAGGGAACGGGGTATTATTCCACACTGTTGTGGTACCGAAGCCGGACGGCTCGGTGAGACCGATTCTAAATCTAAAATCTTTGAACACTTACATACAGAGGTTCAAATTCAAGATTGAGTCACTCAGAGCAGTGATTGCGAACCTGGAAGAAGGGGACTACATGATGTCTCGGGACATCAAGGATGCTTACCTTCATGTCAAAATTTACCCTTCTCACCAAGGGTACCTCAGGTTTATGGTACAGAACTGTCACTATCAGTTCAGACGCTGCCGTATGGATGGTCCACGGCACCCCGGGTCTTTACCAAGGTAATGGCCGAAATGATGATATTCCTTCGAAGGAAGTGAATTTTAGTTATCCCTTACTTGGACAATTCCCTGATAAGGGTAAGATCCAGGGAACAGTTGGAGGTCGGTGTAGCACTATCTCAGGTAGTGTTGCGGCAGCACGATTGGATTCTCAATATTACAAAATCGCACCTGGTTCCGACGACGTGTCTTCTGTTCCTAGGGATGATCCTGGACACAGTCCAAAAAAAAGGTGTTTCTCCCGGAGGAGAAAGCCAGGGAGTTATCCGAGCTAGTCAGGAACCTCCTAAAACCGAGCCAAGTCTCAGTGCATCAATGCACAAGGGTTCTGGGTAAAATGGTGGCTTCCTACGAAGCAATCCCATTCGGCAGATTCCACGCAAGAACTTTCCAGTGGGACCTGCTGGACAAATGATCCGGGTCGCATCTTCAGATGCATCAGCGGATAACCCTGTCACCAAGGACAAGGGTGTCCCTCCTGTGGTGGTTGCAGAGTGCTCATCTTCTAGAGGGCCGCAGATTAGGCATTCAGGACTGGGTCCTGGTGACCACGGATGCCAGCCTGCGAGGCTGGGGAGCAGTCACACAGGGAAGGAATATCCAGGGCTTATGGTCAAGCCTGGAGACATCACTTCACATAAATATCCTGAAGCTAAGGGACATTTACAATGCTCTAAGCTAAGCAAGACCTCTGCTTCAAGGTCAGCCGGTGTTGATCCAGTCGGACAACATCACGGCAGTCACCCACGTAAACAGACAGGGTGGCACAAGAAGCAGGAGGGCAATGACAGAAGCTGCAAGGATTCTTCGCTGGGCGGAAAATCATGTGATAGCACTGTCAGCAGTATTCATTCCGGGAGTGGACAACTGGGAAGCAGACTTCCTCAGCACGACCTCCACCCGGGAGAGTGGGGACTTCACCCAGAAGTCTTCCACATGATTAAAAACTCGACAGGTATTGCGCCAGGTCCAGGGACCCTCAGGCAATAAGCTGTAGACGCTATGGTAACACCGTGGGTGTACCAGTCAGGGTATGTGTTCCCTCCTCTGCCTCTCATACCCAAGGTACTGAGATTGATAAGATGGAGAGGAGTAAGCACTATATTCGTGGTTCCGGATTGGCCAAGAAGGACTTGGTAACCGGAACTTCAAGAGATGCTCACGGAGGATCCGTGGCCTCTACCTCTAAGAAGGGACCTGCTCCAGCAAGGACCCTGTCTGTTCCAAGACTTACCGCGGCTGCGTTTGACGGCATGGCGGTTGAACGCCGGATCCTGAAGGAAAAAAGGCATTCCGGATGAAGTCATCCCTATCCTGATCAAAGCCATGAAGGATGTAACCGCAAAAACATTATCACCGCAATTGGCGAAAATATGTTGCGTGGTGCGAGGCCAGTAAGGCCCGACAGAGGAAATTCAACTGGGTCGATTCCTACATTTCCTGCAAACAGGAGTGTCTATGGGCCTGAAATTGGGGTCCATTAAGGTTCAAATTTCGGCCCTGTCAATTTTCTTCCAAAAAGAACTAGCTTCAGTCCCTGAAGTTCAGACGTTTGTAAAAGGGGTACTGCATATACAGCCTCCTTTTGTGCCTCCAGTGGCATTTTGGGATCTCAATGTAGTTTTGGGTTCCAAAAGTCACATTGGTTTGAACCACTTAAATCTGTGGAGTTAAAATATCTCACATGGAAAGTGGTCATGCTGTTGGCCCTGGTCTGGGCCAGGCGCGTGTCAGAATTGGCGGCTTTATCCTGAAAAAGCCCTTATCTGATTTTCCATTCGGACAGGGCGGAATTGAGGACTCGTCCTCAGTTTCTCCCCAAGGTGGTTTCAGCGTTTCACCTGAACCAACCTATTTGTGGTGCCTGCGGCTACTAGGGACTTGGAGGCTTCCAAGTTGCTAGACGTTGTCAGTGCCCTGAAAATATATGTTTCCAGGACGGCTGGAGTCAGGAAATCTGACTCGCTGTTTATCCTGTATGCACCCAACAAGCTGGGTGCTCCTGCTTCTAAGCAGACTATTGCTCGTTGGATTTGTAGTACAATTCAGCTTGCACATTCTGTGGCAGGCCTGCCACAGCCAAAAATCTGTAAATGCCCACTCCACAAGGAAGGTGGGCTCATCTTGGGCGGCTGCCCGAGGGGTCTCGGCTTTACAACTTTGCCGAGCAGCTACTTGGTCAGGAGCAAATACGTTTGTAAAATTCTACAAAATTGATATCCTGGCTGAGGAGGACCTGGAGTTCTCTCATTTGGTGCTGCAGAGTCATCCGCACTCTCCCGCCCGTTTGGGAGCTTTGGTATAATCCCCATGGTCCTTACGGAGTCCCCAGCATCCACTTAGGACGTTAGAGAAAATAAGAATTTACTTACCGATAATTCTATTTCTCATAGTCCGTAGTGGATGCTGGGCGCCCATCCCAAGTGCGGATTGTCTGCAATACTTGTACATAGTTATTGTTACAAAATTCGGGTTGTTATTGTTGTGAGCCGTCTGTTCAGAGGCTCCTACGTTTGTCATACTGTTAACTGGGTTCAGATCACAAGTTGTACAGTGTGATTGGTGTGGCTGGTAGGAGTCTTACCCGGGATTCAAAATCCTTCCTTATTGTGTACGCTCGTCCGGGCACAGTATCCTAACTGAGGCTTGGAGGAGGGTCATAGGGGGAGGAGCCAGTGCACACCAGTTAGTCCTAAAGCTTTTTACTTTTGTGCCCAGTCTCCTGCGGAGCCGCTATTCCCCATGGTCCTTACGGAGTCCCCAGCATCCACTACGGACTATGAGAAATAGAATTATCGGTAAGTAAATTCTTATTTTGCCATCCTATGGATCAGATGCTGGTGACCGCCCATCGCTGGGTAAGGCCGCCCAACACGCTGACCAGAGCCTCCCCCAGTTCAACATGTAGAAAATGCGAACTATCGCAATTACTGCTTGTTAGCAGAAACCGAGGAAGCCTCCTGCCAGCAGCAGCTGCAAGTGACGTCATCCAGCCGCAGTGATCACGCCCCCACTTGCCCCCCCCCCCCCCTGTGTTCGAGCCGCAACATCCCGCAACGCCCCATCTCCACCCTGGAAATGTAGCGTTGCTACCCCACCCCCACCCCCCGCAGAGAATGTGGGAGTATGCGCAGGATGAGCGCTGTTCATGCACCCGCATCATTTTCTCAAAATTTGCAGTTCACACTGCGATCCAACCTGAATTAGGCCGATGTTTCCTACAATTGTCAATTATATATACTTAGATATATATACCCTGCACAGGCAGAGGCTGCCGCTCAGCTATATACCCCAGCATAGGCAGAGGCTGCCGCTCAGCTATATACCCTGCACAGGCAGAGGCTGCCGCTCAGCTATATACCCTGCACAGGCAGAGGCTGCCGCTCAGCTATATACCCCAGCACAGGCAGAGGCTGCCGCTCAGCTATATACCCCAGCACAGGCAGAGGCTGCCGCTCAGCTATATACCCCAGCACAGGCAGAGCCTGCCGCTCAGCTATATACCCTGCACAGGCAGAGGCTGCCGCTCAGCTATATACCCTGCACAGGCAGAGGCTGCCGCTCAGCTATATACCCTGCACAGGCAGAGGCTGCCGCTCAGCTATATACCCCAGCACAGGCAGAGGCTGCCGCTCAGCTATATACCCCAGCACAGGCAGAGGCTGCCGCTCAGCTATATACCCCAGCACAGGCAGAGCCTGCCGCTCAGCTATATACCCTGCACAGGCAGAGGCTGCCGCTCAGCTATATACCCCTGCACAGGCAGAGGCTGCTGCTCAGCTATATACACCAGCACAGGCAGAGACTGCCGCTCAGCTATATACCCTGCACAGGCAGAGGCTGCCGCTCAGCTATATACCCCTGCACAGGCAGAGGCTGCCGCTCAGCTATATACCCCTGCACAGGCAGAGGCTGCCGCTCAGCTATATACCCTGCACAGGCAGAGACTGCTGCTCAGCTATATACCCTGCACAGGCAGAGGCTGCCGCTCAGCTATATACTAGGGATGAGCGGGTTCGGTTCCTCGGAATCCGAACCCGCCCGAACTTCATGTTTTTTTACACGGGGCCGAGCGACTCGGATCTTCCCGCCTTGCTCGGTTAACCCGAGCGCGCCCGAACGTCATCATCCCGCTGTCGGATTCTCACGAGGCTCGGATTCTATCGCGAGACTCGTGCCATTTTCACACGTGCATTGAGATTCATAGGGAGAGGACGTGGCTGGCGTCCTCTCCGTTTATAGAGAAGAGAGTGAGACAGTAGAGAGAGACACAGTAGTAATTTTGGGGAGCATTAGGAGGAGTACTAGTTACTTGCTGAAGTGATAGATAGTGTGACTGTATATTATCTGACTTGTGGGGGAGACACTGACACTGACAGTGGGGAGCAGTTAGAGTCTGAGAGCAGGACTCAGGAGTACATATAACGTACAGTGCACACTTTTGCTGCCAGAGTGCCACACTGCCATTGTGACCACACTGACCACCAGCAGAGCCGGCCTTAGCTATAGGCAGGCTAGGCATTTGCCTAGGGCATCCAAGCATGTCTAGGGGCATCCAAGCATGTCCCTGCAGTATCTCATGCTGGGAGGGACAGTCCGCAAACTAACTGTTACTTTCCAAATGTATTCAATCAGTACTTGTATACACTGCTGTTTACATTTGTAAAAAAAAATGCACACAGTGCCTTAAACTTCCTCTGACATGCTTGAATGACCCTGACTTGTGAGACCTCAGACAGACAGCAGAAGCCAAGTAAATGCAATTCAATTCCTGGACCTGTGACATTTTCACTGACTATATAAGGTTATTACTGGATGGCTTCCATAACACATGTGTATTTTGGAAGACTGCTTCACATAAACCTGACATCACCTATACTGCTTGTGCACATGGGGGAGGGGGACCCTGCCATCCTGTGTGTGTCCCTTATCCCTGTGCAAACCCCAGGTGTCTGCAGGGACATAACATGGGCAGTGTTCTCCCCACACTTTATTTCCTAGTCAGTCCATACCGTAAAATTCCCCTGCCATCTAGCACTGTAACGTGGTCAGTAAGTTGCGTTGTGCTATTTCTATATGAAACATCAGTGCAGCATGACTTTCGGACACATCAGACTGGAGTCTAATTAATTGATTAATTAAATACAAGATATCAGAGCGCAGAGCATCCTTTTTGCTTGTTTTCAATCCAATTTATTTCAGTCTAACCAACTGCTTTTGCTCAGCAGCTCTATAGTGCAATACCTATGTTTTGTGATTATTTTTGCTTAATACATACATTATTTATAGCGCCGAGGTTTACAGTTTGAGCTTAGTCTCTAACTGTATTCATAGATTTTTACATCAGACTGGAGGGCAGAGCATATCACTCCCACAGTATAAAGTAAAGGGCATGCAGTAACAGACACCAGCAAACACACTGAATAGTGAAGAGAATGGACAGTTTCTACATGTTTGATACTGGTCTTTTTGTATAACCAGCAAGTGTGGCAGTATCTGTGGCAGTATATGTGTATTATGGGCATTACTAATGTGGGGCATATGTGTAAGGTGCATTACTGTGTGGCATTATGTGTATTATGGGCATTACTAATGTGGGGCATATGTGTAAGGTGCATTACTGTGTGGCATTATGTGTATTATGGGCATTACTAATGTGGGGCATATGTGTAAGGTTCCTTTACTGTGTGGAATTATATGTATTATGGTCATTACTGTGTGGCATTGTGCAGAGTTGAACTGGCCCACAGGGTAACCCCCCGGTGGGCCCCACTACCTGAGCGTTGCAGGTACAGATGCAGAAGTAGCGGCGGAGCTAGGGGGCATCAGACAAAATTTTGCCTAGGGCATCAAATTGGCTAGGGCCGGCTCTGACCACCAGTATAATATATATTGTGATTGTCTGCTTAGGAGTACTACTTGCAAGTTGCTGATAGTGTGACCAGTGACCTGACCACCAGTCACCACCAGTTTAATATATATATATATATATATATATAATTGTATATAATATATATATAATATTGTATACCACCTACCCGTGGTTTTTTTTTTTCTTTCTTCTTTATACATACTACTATAGTAGCTTACTGTAGCAGTCTGCGGTGCTGCTGAGCTGACTGTGTCCAGCAGGTCCGTCATCAGTCATTACATAATAAATATATATACCTGTCCGGCTGCAGTACTAGTGATATTATATATATATATATTGATTTCATCTCATTATCATCCAGTCTATATTAGCAGCAGACACAGTACGGTAGTCCACGGCTGTAGCTACCTCTGTGTCGGCAGTCGCTCGTCCATCCATAATTGTATACCACCTACCCGTGGTTTTTTTTTTTTTCTTTCTTCTTTATACATACTACTATAGTAGCTTACTGTAGCAGTCTGCGGTGCTGCTGAGCTGACAGTGTCCAGCAGGTCCGTCATCAGTCATTACATAATAAATATATATACCTGTCCGGCTGCAGTACTAGTGATATTATATATATATATAGATTTCATCTCATTATCATTATATTAGCAGCAGACACAGTACGGTAGTCCACGGCTGTAGCTACCTCTGTGTCGGCAGTCGCTCGTCCATCCATAATTGTATACCACCTACCCGTGGTTTTTTTTTTTTTCTTTCTTCTTTATACATACTACTATAGTAGCTTACTGTAGCAGTCTGCGGTGCTGCTGAGCTGACAGTGTCCAGCAGGTCCGTCATCAGTCATTACATAATAAATATATATACCTGTCCGGCTGCAGTACTAGTGATATTATATATATATATATATTGATTTCATCTCATTATCATCCAGTCTATATTAGCAGCAGACACAGTACGGTAGTCCACGGCTGTAGCTACCTCTGTGTCGGCAGTCGCTCGTCCATCCATAATTGTATACCACCTACCCGTGGTTTTTTTTTTTTCTTTCTTCTTTATACATACTACTATAGTAGCTTACTGTAGCAGTCTGCTGTGCTGCTGAGCTGACAGTGTCCAGCAGGTCCGTCATCAGTCATTACATAATAAATATATATACCTGTCCGGCTGCAGTACTAGTGATATTATATATATATATATATTGATTTCATCTCATTATCATCCAGTCTATATTAGCAGCAGACACAGTACGGTAGTCCACGGCTGTAGCTACCTCTGTGTCGGCAGTCGCTCGTCCATCCATAATTGTATACCACCTACCCGTGGTTTTTTTTTTTTCTTTCTTCTTTATACATACTACTATAGTAGCTTACTGTAGCAGTCTGCGGTGCTGCTGAGCTGACAGTGTCCAGCAGGTCCGTCATCAGTCATTACATAATAAATATATATACCTGTCCGGCTGCAGTACTAGTGATATTATATATATATATATTGATTTCATCTCATTATCATTATATTAGCAGCAGACACTGTACGGTAGTCCACGGCTGTAGCTACCTCTGTGTCGGCAGTCGCTCGTCCATCCATAATTGTATACCACCTACCCGTGGTTTTTTTTCTTTTCTTTCCTCTTTATACATACTACTATAGTAGCTTACTGTAGCAGTCTGCGGTGCTGCTGAGCTGACAGTGTCCAGCAGGTCCGTCATCAGTCATTACATAATAAATATATATACCTGTCCGGCTGCAGTACTAGTGATATTATATATATATATATTGATTTCATCTCATTATCATCCAGTCTATATTAGCAGCAGATACAGTACGGTAGTCCACGGCTGTAGCTACCTCTGTGTCGGCAGTCGCTCGTCCATCCATAATTGTATACCACCTACCCGTGGTTTTTTTTTTTCTTTCTTCTTTATACATACTACTATAGTAGCTTACTGTAGCAGTCTGCTGTGCTGCTGAGCTGACAGTGTCCAGCAGGTCCGTCATCAGTCATTACATAATAAATATATATACCTGTCCGGCTGCAGTACTAGTGATATTATATATATATATATATATTGATTTCATCTCATTATCATCCAGTCTATATTAGCAGCAGACACAGTACGGTAGTCCACGGCTGTAGCTACCTCTGTGTCGGCAGTCGCTCGTCCATCCATAATTGTATACCACCTACCCGTGGTTTTTTTTTTTCTTTCTTCTTTATACATACTACTATAGTAGCTTACTGTAGCAGTCTGCGGTGCTGCTGAGCTGACAGTGTCCAGCAGGTCCGTCATCAGTCATTACATAATAAATATATATACCTGTCCGGCTGCAGTACTAGTGATATTATATATATATATATATATATATATATATATATATATTGATTTCATCTCATTATCATCCAGTCTATATTAGCAGCAGACACAGTACGGTAGTCCACGGCTGTAGCTACCTCTGTGTCGGCAGTCGCTCGTCCATCCATAATTGTATACCACCTACCCGTGGTTTTTTTCTTTTTTTTTCTTCTTTATACATACTACTATAGTAGCTTACTGTAGCAGTCTGCGGTGCTGCTGAGCTGACAGTGTCCAGCAGGTCCGTCATCAGTCATTACATAATAAATATATATACCTGTCCGGCTGCAGTACTAGTGATATTATATATATATATATATATATTTATTTCATCTCCTTATCATCCAGTCTATATTAGCAGCAGACACAGTACGGTAGTCCACGGCTGTAGCTACCTCTGTGTCGGCAGTCGCTCGTCCATCCATAAGTATACTAGTATCCATCCATCTACATTGTTTACCTGAGGTGCCTTTTAGTTGTGCCTATTAAAATATGGAGAACAAAAATGTTGAGGTTCCAAAATTAGGGAAAGATCAAGATCCACTTCCACCTCGTGCTGAAGCTGCTGCCACTAGTCATGGCCGAGACGATGAAATGCCAGCAACGTCGTCTGCCAAGGCCGATGCCCAATGTCATAGTACAGAGCATGTAAAATCCAAAACACCAAATATCAGTAAAAAAAGGACTCCAAAATCTAAAATAAAATTGTCGGAGGAGAAGCGTAAACTTGCCAATATGCCATTTACCACACGGAGTGGCAAGGAACGGCTGAGGCCCTGGCCTATGTTCATGGCTAGTGGTTCAGCTTCACATGAGGATGGAAGCACTCAGCCTCTCGCTAGAAAACTGAAAAGACTCAAGCTGGCAAAAGCACCGCAAAGAACTGTGCGTTCTTCGAAATCCCAAATCCACAAGGAGAGTCCAATTGTGTCGGTTGCGATGCCTGACCTTCCCAACACTGGACGTGAAGAGCATGCGCCTTCCACCATTTGCACGCCCCCTGCAAGTGCTGGAAGGAGCACCCGCAGTCCAGTTCCTGATAGTCAGATTGAAGATGTCAGTGTTGAAGTACACCAGGATGAGGAGGATATGGGTGTTGCTGGCGCTGGGGAGGAAATTGACAAGGAGGATTCTGATGGTGAGGTGGTTTGTTTAAGTCAGGCACCCGGGGAGACACCTGTTGTCCGTGGGAGGAATAGGGCCGTTGACATGCCTGGTGAAAAAACCAAAAAATCAGCTCTTCGGTGTGGAATTATTTCACCAGAAATGCGGACAACATTTGTCAAGCCGTGTGTTGCCTTTGTCAAGCTGTAATAAGTAGGGGTAAGGACGTTAACCACCTCGGAACATCCTCCCTTATACGTCACCTGCAGCGCATTCATAATAAGTCAGTGACAAGTTCAAAAACTTTGGGCGACAGCGGAAGCAGTCCACTGACCAGTAAATCCCTTCCTCTTGTAACCAAGCTCACGCAAACCACCCCACCAACTCCCTCAGTGTCAATTTCCTCCTTCCCCAGGAATGCCAATAGTCCTGCATGCCATGTCACTGGCAATTCTGACGAGTCCTCTCCTGCCTGGGATTCCTCCGATGCATCCTTGCGTGTAACGCCTACTGCTGCTGGCGCTGCTGTTGTTGCTGCTGGGAGTCGATGGTCATCCCAGAGGGGAAGTCGTAAGCCCACTTTTACTACTTCCACCAAGCAATTGACTGTCCAACAGTCCTTTCCGAGGAAGATGAAATATCACAGCAGTCATCCTGTTGCAAAGCGGATAACTGAGGCCTTGACAACTATGTTGGTGTTAGACGTGCGTCCGGTATCCGCCGTTAGTTCACAGGGAACTAGACAATTTATTGAGGCAGTGTGCCCCCGTTACCAAATACCATCTAGGTTCCACTTCTCTAGGCAGGCGATACCGAGAATGTACACGGACGTCAGAAAAAGACTCACCAGTGTCCTAAAAAATGCAGTTGTACCCAATGTCCACTTAACCACGGACATGTGGACAAGTGGAGCAGGGCAGGGTCAGGACTATATGACTGTGACAGCCCACTGGGTAGATGTATGGACTCCCGCCGCAAGAACAGCAGCGGCGGCACCAGTAGCAGCATCTCGCAAACGCCAACTCTTTCCTATGCAGGCTACGCTTTGTATCACCGGTTTCCAGAATACGCACACAGCTGAAAACCTCTTACGGCAACTGAGGAAGATCATCGCGGAATGGCTTACCCCAATTGGACTCTCCTGTGGATTTGTGGCATCGGACAACGCCAGCAATATTGTGTGTGCATTAAATATGTGCAAATTCCAGCACGTCCCATGTTTTGCACATACCTTGAATTTGGTGGTGCAGAATTTTTTTAAAAACGACAGGGGCGTGCAAGAGATGCTGTCGGTGGCCAGAAGAATTGCGGGACACTTTCGGCGTACAGGCACCACGTACAGAAGACTAGAGCACCACCAAAAACGCCTGAACCTGCCCTGCCATCATCTGAAGCAAGAAGTGGTAACGAGGTGGAATTCAACCCTCTATATGCTTCAGAGGTTGGAAGAGCAGCAAAAGGCCATTCAAGCCTATACAATTGAGCACGATATAGGAGGTGGAATGTACCTGTCTCAAGCGCAGTGGAGAATGATTTCAACGTTGTGCAAGGTTCTGCAACCTTTTGAACTTGCCACACGTGAAGTCAGTTCAGACACTGCCAGCCTGAGTCAGGTCATTCCCCTCATCAGGCTTTTGCAGAAGAAGCTGGAGGCATTGAAGGAGGAGCTAAAAGGGAGCGATTCCGCTAGGCATGTGGGACTTGTGGATGGAGCCCTTAATTCGCTTAACAAGGATTCACGGGTGGTCAATCTGTTGAAATCAGAGCACTACATTTTGGCCACCGTGCTCGATCCTAGATTTAAAACCTACCTTGGATCTCTCTTTCCGGCAGACACAAGTCTGCTGGGGTTCAAAGACCTGCTGGTGACAAAATTGTCAAGTCAAGCGGAACGCGACTTGTCAACATCTCCTCCTTCACATTCTCCCGCAACTGGGGGTGCGAGGAAAAGGCTCAGAATTCCGAGCCCACCCGCTGGCGGTGATGCAGGGCAGTCTGGAGCGATTGCTGATGCTGACATCTGGTCCGGACTGAAGGACCTGACAACGATTACGGACATGTCGTCTACTGTCACTGCATATGATTCTCTCACCATTGAAAGAATGGTGGAGGATTATATGAGTGACCGCATCCAAGTAGGCACGTCAGACAGTCCGTACTTATACTGGCAGGAAAAAGAGGCAATTTGGAGGCCCTTGCACAAACTGGCTTTATTCTACCTAAGTTGCCCTCCCACAAGTGTGTACTCCGAAAGAGTGTTTAGTGCCGCCGCTCACCTTGTCAGCAATCTGCGTACGAGGTTACTTCCAGAAAATGTGGAGAAGATGATGTTCATTAAAATGAATTATAATCAATTCCTCCGTGGAGACATTGACCAGCAGCAATTGCCTCCACAAAGTACACAGGGAGCTGAGATGGTGGATTCCAGTGGGGACGAATTGATAATCTGTGAGGAGCGGGATGTACACGGTGATATATCGGAGGATGATGATGAGGTGGACATCTTGCCTCTGTAGAGCCAGTTTGTGCAAGGAGAGATTAATTGCTTCTTTTTCGGTGGGGGTCCAAACCAACCCGTCATTTCAGTCACAGTCGTGTGGCAGACCCTGTCACTGAAATGATGGGTTGGTTAAAGTGTGCATGTCCTGTTTATACAACATAAGGGTGGGTGGGAGGGCCCAAGGACAATTCCATCTTGCACCTCTTTTTTCTTTCATTTTTATTTGCGTCATGTGCTGTTTGGGGAGTGTTTTTTGGAAGGGCCATCCTGCGTGACACTGCAGTGACACTCCTAGATGGGCCAGGTGTTTGTGTCGGCCACTAGGGTCGCTTAGCTTACTCACACAGCTACCTCATTGCGCCTCTTTTTTTCTTCTTTGCGTCATGTGCTGTTTGGGGAGTGTTTTTTGGAAGGGCCATCCTGCGTGACACTGCAGTGCCACTCCTAGATGGGCCAGGTGTTTGTGTCGGCCACTAGGGTCGCTTATCTTACTCACACAGCTACCTCATTGCGCCTCTTTTTTTCTTCTTTGCGTCATGTGCTGTTTGGGGAGTGTTTTTTGGAAGGGCCATCCTGCGTGACACTGCAGTGCCACTCCTAGATGGGACAGGTGTTTGTGTCGGCCACTAGGGTCGCTTATCTTACTCACACAGCTACCTCATTGCGCCTCTTTTTTTCTTCTTTGCGTCATGTGCTGTTTGGGGAGTGTTTTTTGGAAGGGCCATCCTGCGTGACACTGCAGTGCCACTCCTAGATGGGCCAGGTGTTTGTGTCGGCCACTAGGGTCGCTTAGCTTACTCACACAGCTACCTCATTGCGCCTCTTTTTTTCTTCTTTGCGTCATGTGCTGTTTGGGGAGTGTTTTTTGGAAGGGCCATCCTGCGTGACACTGCAGTGCCACTCCTAGATGGGCCAGGTGTTTGTGTCGGCCACTAGGGTCGCTTAGCTTAGTCATCCAGCGACCTCGGTGCAAATTTTAGGACTAAAAATAATATTGTGAGGTGTGAGGTATTCAGAATAGACAGTGAAAATGAGTGGAAATTATGGTTTTTGAGGTTAATAATACTTTGGGATCAAAATGACCCCCAAATACTATGATTTAAGCTGTTTTTTAGGGTTTTTTGAAAAAAACACCCGAATCCAAAACACACCCGAATCCGACAAAAAAAATTCGGTGAGGTTTTGCCAAAACGCGGTCGAACCCAAAACACGGCCGCGGAACCGAACCCAAAACCAAAACACAAAACCCGAAAAATTTCAAGTGCACATCCCTACTATATACCCCAGCACAGGCAGAGCCTGCCGCTCAGCTATATACCCTGCACAGGCAGAGGCTGCCGCTCAGCTATATACCCCTGCACAGGCAGAGGCTGCTGCTCAGCTATATACACCAGCACAGGCAGAGGCTGCCGCTCAGCTATATACCCCTGCACAGGCAGAGTCTGCCGCTCAGCTATATACCCCAGCACAGGCAGAGACTGCTGCTCAGCTATATACCCTGCACAGGCAGAGGCTGCCGCTCAGCTATATACCCCTGCACAAGCAGAGGCTTCCGCTCAGCCATATACCCCTATACAGGCAGAGGCTGCCGCTCAGCTATATACCCCAGCACAGGCAGAGGCTGCCGCTCAGCTATATACCCCTGCACAGGCAGAGGCTGCCGCTCAGTTATATACCCCTGCACAGGCAGAGGCTGCCGCTCAGCTATATACCCTGCACAGGCAGAGGCTGCCGCTCAGCTATATAACCTGCACAGGCAGAGGCTGCCGCTCAGCTATATACCCTGCAAAGGCAGAGGCTGCCGCTCAGCTATATACCCCTGCACAGGCAAAGACTGCCGCTCAGCTATATACCCCTGCACAGGCAGAGGCTGCCGCTCAGCTCTATACCCCTGCACAGGCAGAGGCTGCCGCTCAGCTATATACCCCTGCACAGGCAGAAGCTGCCACTCAGCTATATAACCCTGCACAGGTAGAAGCTGCTGCTCAGCTATATACCCCTGCACAGGCAGAGGCTGCCGCTCAGCTATATACCCCTGCACAAGCAGAGGCTTCCGCTCAGCCATATACCCCTATACAGGCAGAGGCTGCCGCTCAGCTATATACTGTGCACAGGCAGAGGCTGCCGCAAAGCTCTATACCCCTGCACAGGCAGAGGCTGCCGCTCAGCTATATACCCCTGCACAGGCAGAGGCTGCCGCTCAGCTCTATACCCCTGCACAGGCAGAGGCTGCCGCTCAGCTATATACCCCTGCACAGGCAGAGGCTGCCGCTCAGCTATATACCCTGCACAGGCAGAGGCTGCCGCTCAGCTATATACCTCAGCACAGGCAGAGGCTGCCTCTCAGCTATATACCCCTGCACAGGCAGAGGCTGCCGCTCAGCTATATACCCTGCACAGGCAGAGGCTGCCGCTCAGGTATATACCCTGCACAGGCAGAGGCTGCCGCTCAGCTATATACCCCTACACAGGCAGAGGCTGCCGCTCAGCTATATACCCCAGCACAGGCAGAGGCTGCCGCTCAGCTATATACCCCTGCACAGGCAGAGGCTGCCGCTCAGCTATATACCCCTGCACAGGCAGAGGCTGCCGCTCAGCTATATACCCCTGCACAGGCATAGGCTGCCGCTAAGCTATATACCCCTGCACAGGCAGAGGCTGCCGCTCAGCTATATACCCCTGCACAGGCAGAGGCTGCCGCTCAGCTATATACCCTGCACAGGCAGAGGCTGCGCTCGGCTATATACCCCAGCACAGGCAGAGGCTGCCGCTCGGCTATATACCCCTGCACAGGCAGAGGCTGCCGCTCAGCTATATACCCTGCACAGGAAGAGACTGCCGCTCAGCTATATACCCTGCACAAGCAGAGGCTGCCGCTCAGCTATATACCCCAGCACAGGCAGAGGCTGCCGCTCAGCTCTATACCCCTGCACAGGCAGAGGCTGCCGCTCAGCTATATACCCCTGCACAGGCAGAGGCTGCCGCTCAGCTATATACCCTGCACAGGCAGAGGCTGCCGCTCAGCTATATACCTCAGCACAGGCAGAGGCTGCCGCTCAGCTATATACCCCTGCACAGGCAGAGGCTGCCGCTCAGCTATATACCCTGCACAGGCAGAGGCTGCCGCTCAGGTATATACCCTGCACAGGCAGAGGCTGCCGCTCAGCTATATACCCCTACACAGGCAGAGGCTGCCGCTCAGCTATATACCCCAGCACAGGCAGAGGCTGCCGCTCAGCTATATACCCCTGCACAGGCAGAGGCTGCCGCTCAGCTATATACCCCTGCACAGGCAGAGGCTGCCGCTCAGCTATATACCCTGCACAGGCATAGGCTGCCGCTCAGCTATATACCCCTGCACAGGCAGAGGCTGCCGCTCAGCTATATACCCCTGCACAGGCAGAGGCTGCCGCTCAGCTATATACCCTGCACAGGCAGAGGCTGCCGCTCGGCTATATACCCCAGCACAGGCAGAGGCTGCCGCTCGGCTATATACCCCTGCAAAGGCAGAGGCTGCCGCTCAGCTATATACCCTGCACAGGAAGAGACTGCCGCTCAGCTATATACTCTGCACAGGCAGAGGCTGCCGCTCAGCTATATACCCCAGCACAGGCAGAGGCTGCCGTTCAGCTATATACCCTGCACAGACAGAGGCTGCCGCTCAGCTATATACCCTGCACAGGCAGAGGCTGCCGCTCAGCTATATACCCCTGCACAGGCAGAGGCTGCCGCTCAGCTATATACCCCTGCACAGGCAGAGGCTGCCGCTCAGCTATATACCCTGCATAGGCAGAGGCTGCCGCAAAGCTCTATACCACTGCACAGGCAGAGGCTGCTGCTCAGCTATATACCCCTGCACAGGCAGAGGCTGCCGCTCAGTTCTATACCCCTGTAAAGGCAGAGGCTGCCGCTCAGCTATATACCCCTGCACAGGCAGAGGCTGCCGCTCAGCTATATACCCTGCACAGGCAGAGGCTGCCGCTCAGCTATATACCTCAACACAGGCAGAGACTGCCGCTCAGCTATATACCCCTGCACAGGCAGAGGCTGCCGCTCAGCTATATACCCCTGCACAGGCAGAGGCTGCTGCTCAGCTATATACCCTGCACAGGCAGAGGCTGCCGCTCAGCTATATAACCCTGCACAGGCAGAGGCTGCCGCTCAGCTATATACCCTGCACAGGCAGAGGCTGCCGCTCAGCTCTATACCCCTGCACAGGCAGAGGCTGCCGCTCAGCTATATACCCCTGCACAGGGAGAGGCTGCCGCTCAGCTGTATACCCTGCACAGGCAGAGGCTGCCGCTCAGCTATATACCCCTGCACAGGCAGAGGCTGCCGCTCAGCTATGTACCCTGCACAGGCAGAGGCTTCCGCTCAGCTATATACCCCAGCACACGCAGAGACTGCCGCTCAGCTATATACCCCTGCACAGGCAGAAGCTGCCGCTCAGCTTTATACCCTGCACAGGCAGAGGCTGCCACTCAGCTATATACCCCTGCACAGGCAGAGGCTGCCGCTCAGCTATATACCCCTGCACAGGCAGAGGCTGCCGCTCAGCTATATACCCTGCACAGGCAGAGGCTGCCGCTCAGCTATAAACCCCTGCACAGGCAGAGGCTGACGCTCAGTTATATACCCCTGCACAGGCATAGGCTACCGCTCAACTATATAC
The DNA here is from genome assembly GCF_028390025.1 of Pseudophryne corroboree. Lineage (NCBI taxonomy): Eukaryota > Metazoa > Chordata > Amphibia > Anura > Myobatrachidae > Pseudophryne > Pseudophryne corroboree. Next base: position 4,930,366 of record NC_086449.1, on the reverse strand, counting down.
CCCTGCACAGGCAGAGGCTGCCGCTCAGCTATATACCCTGCACAGGCAGAGGCTGCCGCTCAGCTATATACCCCTGCACAGGCAGAGGCTGCCGCTCAGCTATATACCCCAGCACAGGCAGAGGCTGCCACTCAGCTATATACCCCAGCACACACTGTATGCGGGGCCCTGACGCAATAGGCAGCCCTCCACCCCTGGCTACCACTGTCCAGCCTCAGTCCCAGGGGCAAACGCAGGATTTTTAGGAAGGGGTTTCCAGATGTGAGATATAGAGATAGTCACACACCATAGGCGGCGTTCACCGCGCTTACCCCTGCGTGCCTGCTGTCATCAGACTGTTCCGCCAATCCAGTGGAGGCGGGAGATTCAAAGGCAGACGCCGGGCAGCGCCTCGGCGCCTGAGTATCGTCTTTTCCCCTGAAGTGGATGCCAGTGCTTCTGTCCTCGGCGGATCTCTCTGCAGCATACCCCAGTGTCTCCGGCATTTCCAGGTGTCAGTTGTTGCACAGCTTCCAGCGTTCCCAGCCGCTGCTGGGTTCCACTGCGTTCTAGTCACCAGTGCTTCTTGGAGTCAGCGTGGTCTGCAGGCTAAACGTCGCTCTCAAGTTATACAAGTCCTCAGTGTCTTTAACCCTCGCTCTCAAGTTATACAAGTCCTCAGTGTCTTTAACCCTCGCTCTCAAGTTATACAAGTCCTCAGTGTCTTTAACCACCGCTCTCAAGTTATACAAGTCCTCAGTGTCTTTAACCCTCGCTCTCAAGTTATACAAGTCCTCAGTGTCTTTAACCCTCGCTCTCAAGTTATACAAGTCCTCAGTGTCTTTAACCCTCGCTCTCAAGTTATACAAGTCCTCAGTGTCTTTAACCCTCGCTCTCAAGTTATACAAGTCCTCAGTGTCTTTAACCCTCGCTCTCAAGTTATACAAGTCCTCAGTGTCTTTAACCCTCGCTCTCAAGGTATACAAGTCTTCAGTGTCTCTAACCACCGCTCTCAAGTTATACAAGTCCAAAGTGTCTTTAACTCTCGCTCCCAAGTTCTTCAAATCATCAGTGTCTTTAACCACCGCTCTCAAGTTCTTCAAATCATCAATGTCTTTAACCACCGCTCTCAAGTTCTTCAAATCATCAGTGTCTTTAACCACCGCTCTCAAGTTTTTCAAATCATCAGTGTCTTTAACCACCGCTCTCAAGTTCTTCAAATCATCAATGTCTTTCACCACCGCTCTCAAGTTCTTCAAATCATCAGTGCCTTTCACCACTGCTCTCAAGTTCTTCAAATCATCAGTGTCTTTAACCACCGCTCTCAGGTTCTTCAAATCATCAGTGTCTTTAACCACCGCTCTGAAGTTCTTCAAATCATCAGAGTCTTAACCACCGCTCTCAAGTTCTTCAAATCATCAGTGTCTTTTAATCACCGCTCTCAAGTTCTTCAGTCACCAGTATCTTTTACCGTCACTCAAGTACTTCCTGGACATTTCTCCATACACTTCTTCTCTGTTATGTGACATTGTGTTGCTCTCCTCCTGCAATAAAGTCCTTTAATATTTTCACCAAGCTTTTCTGTCAGAGTCCTGTATGAGGAAGACCTATATCAAGCCATCCCTGTTCCGACCCAACTGTGGTTCCTCTCCCCTACCATCGGGAGAACCCCCGAGTTCACAACACCCCCAACCTAGGTCAGTGACAGTATACTCAGGCCACAAGGACCCGGGGATCGGAGCCCAGAGGCAAGTACCATCCAGGACTTGATTTCTCGAGTACAAAGTCAGGAAGCAGCACAGGGCCAGGTGATGCATTATCTCCAGGAATTATCTGGTCGGCTGGATCAAATTCAGACTTCTCTGGCCTCAGTAGTACCGGCCCCAGCTCCAGTACCCGCTCCAGTGGTTGTCTCTAGTAATATTCCATCCTCCTCTGGAACCAGGTCACGCCTTCATCTCCCTACTCCTTCTCGCTATAATGGGAATCCAAAGAATTGCCGTGGTTTTCTCAATCAGTGCGAGGTACATTTTGAACTGCTTTCACATAACTTCCCTACTGATCTGTCCAAGGTGGCATACATTCAGCGTTGGATTGGGTGTCTCCATTATGGGAGCGATCTGATCCATTGGTTTCTAGTTACACCAATTTCATTACGTCATTCCGGAGGATCTTTGATGAGCCCGGCAGGACGACCGCTGCCTCTGCAGACTTGCTTTGTGTCCGACAAGGCTCTCGTTCAGTGGGACAGTATGTGATTAATTTTCAGACCATAGCCTCAGAACTGCGCTGGAATAATGATGCCCTTCGGGCTGCCTTTTGGAACGGGCTCTCCGATCGTCTAAAGGACGAGTTGGTCACTAGAGATTTGCCGGATTCTTTAGAACAGTTGATCTCGCTCTGTGTAAAGGTAGATCTTCGCATGCAGGTACGAGGTGGCAAGCGTAGTCGGTCAGATCGATCAAGGGTCCGATCTCTTTCGCCTAAGCAAACGATTATTCCAAGTCCTGATGAACCCATGCAGATTAATCGATCCCGGCTGTCCCCAGAAGAACGTCAGCGTCGTCGTGAGGGTAGACTCTGCCTCTACTGTGGAGCCGCGGATCACTTTCTCAAGTTTTGCAAGTCGCCCGGGAAACGGACAGTCCTAGCTTGTTCCGGAGGAGTCGAGCTAGGAGTTTCTTCTAAACCTTCTCAGCCAGTGGACTGTTTACTCTCCGTGTCTCTGTTCTCCGAGTCAATAGCCAAACCCGTTAAGGCTCTGCTGGACTCAGGGGCTGCAGGTAATTTTATTTCCCTTTCCTGTGCCCAGGATCTGGGTTGTCAGCTACGGTCGGTCGAACGACCTATTACGTTGACTGCTATCAATGGTACCCAAATTTCTAATGGTCTGATTTCAAGTTGTACAGTACCAATCAAACTGCAAGTGGGAGCTCTGCATCAAGAACACCTAGAGTTCCTAGTGATTCGGGAGATGCCCAACGATCTGGTTCTTGGCCTTCCTTGGCTTAAACTTCACAACCCTCACGTCAACTGGAGTTCGACACAAATAACATCTTGGAGTTCTTTTTGTCATTCAAATTGTCTCACCCCAGTCTATCCGATCCGTGTATCTTCCAAGTCAGATGAAGGGCTCATTCCGGAGGCCTATCTGGAGTTTTCTGACGTGTTCTCGGAGCAAGCGGCTGATCAGCTACCACCGCATAGACCCTGGGACTGCCCCATTGAGCTCATTCCGTGGAAAATGCCACCTCGGGGTCGCACTTATCCCTTATCATTGCCCGAGACCCAAGCTATGTCGGACTATATCAAGTCTAATCTACAGAAAGGATTCATCCGCCCCTCTACTTCTCCGGTGGGGGCGGGTTTCTTTTTTGTGAAGAAGAAGGACGGAGGGCTGAGACCATGTATTGACTATCGTGGTCTAAATGATGTCACCATTAAGAATAAGTATCCTTTGCCGCTCATTACGGAGCTTTTTGATAGAGTTCGAGGAGCCCGAGTTTTCACCAAGCTTGATTTAAGGGGAGCTTATCATTTGATACGTATCCGACAGGGGGATGAATGGAAGACGGCCTTCAATACCAGGGACGGGCATTACGAGTATCTGGTAATGCCGTTTGGCCTCAGCTATGCCCCTGCCGTCTTCCAGGGATTCATTAACGAAGTCTTTCAGGATATGCTATACCTAAGTGTAGTGGTATATTTGGATGACATTCTGATATTTTCTAAAAATCTCACAGAGCACAGAATACAGGTCAGAGAGGTACTTCTTCAATTGCGAGAGAATCATCTTTATGGCAAGATTTCCAAATGTACTTTTGAGGTTCCTTCTATTCCATTTCTTGGTTACATCATTTCGGGCACAGAGCTTCGTATGGATCCAGAGAAACTCACTGCCATCCGGGACTGGACTCAGCCTCTTTCCTTGAAAGCGGTACAACGATTTCTGGGCTTTGCAAATTACTACCGGAAATTCATATAGGGATTTTCTACCATCGTGGCACCCATTACTGCCCTAACCAAGAAGGGTTCTGACCCAAGTCATTGGTCCTCCGAAGCTGTAGCAGCGTTCGCTCAGTTAAAGGCAGCCTTTATGTCCGCTCCAGTCCTTCAACAACCACATTTTTCAAAACCATTCTTCTTGGAGGTTGATGCTTCCTCGGTAGGCATAGGTGCCGTGCTTTCACAGTACGCTCCAGATGGGAAGTTACATCCATGTGGTTTACATTCTCGCAAATTCTCTCCTGCGGAACAGAATTACACCATTGGAGACAAAGAGCTTTTGGCAATAAAATCTGCCTTGGAGGAATGGAGATATCTTTTGGAAGGTGGTAAACACCGAATTACAATTTTCACTGATCATAAGAATTTGCTGTACCTCAAGACGGCCCAGTGCTTGAATCCCCGTCAAGCTAGATGGGTGCTCTTCTTTACCCGGTTTTCGTTTGTTATTAAGTACCGGGCTGGGACTTTTAACACCAAGGCTGACGTTGTATCCCGTTCCTTAACAGCTTCGGATGAGGAGAATTCTGTTGAGAAGATTTTGATTCTCAGTCCAGTTTCTATGTCAGCGGCTCCCACCGCTTTGGGTCCTCCTCCTGGGAGAATGTCTGTGCCTGCTAAATTTCGACCAAGGTTGTTGCAGTGGGCTCATGTTTCCAAGTTTTCCGGTCATCCTGGTGTTCAAAAGATGTGGGAGTTTCTACGAAGGTCTTACTGGTGGGATACTATGAAGAAGGATATTCAAGATTATGTCAACTCATGTCCTCAGTGTGCTCAGCACAAAATTCCTCGTTTGCCTCCTGCGGGGTTATTGCATCCACTGTCCATTCCTCAGAGGCCTTGGACCCATATCTCTATGCACTTTGTCACCGAATTGCCCCTCTCCAAGGGTCACAATACTGTCTGGGTAATTATCGACCGTTTCTCTAAGATGGCACATTTTGTACCTTTGACTGGGTTACCATCAGCTCCCAAGTTGGCTTTGTTATTTATCCGAGAACATTTCTGCCTGCACGGCTTACCTCAGGAAATTGTCTCTGACCGGGGGGTACAATTCACTGCAAGATTCTGGAGAGCTCTCTGTGCGGCCTTACAAATAAAACTCAAGTTTTCATCCGCTTACCATCCACAAACCAATGGGCAAACTGAACGCGTCAATCAAGATTTAGAGACTTTTCTCCGTGTTTATCTTTCTCCTTCGCAAGATGATTGGGTGGAACTGTTGCCATGGGCCGAGTTCGCCCATAATCATCTATATCACTCTTCGACTGGTGAGTCCCCATTTTTCATTAATTATGGGTTCCATCCTCAAGTTCCTGAATTACCCATTTGTCCTCCGGAGGAGGTTCCTGCTGCAGCCTCTACTCTTCGGCACTTCAGCCAAATTTGGAGTCGAGTTCATGCTAATCTCAAGAAAGTTTCCGGCCGCTATAAGTTCTTTGCGGATAGGAAGCGACGAGCAGCTCCCCAATACAAGGTTGGTGACAGGGTATGGCTTTCCACCCGCAACCTCCGGTTAAGGGTGTCACTATGAAGTTCGCCCCAAAGTTTATTGGTCCTTACCCCGTGTTACAAGTCCTGAACCCGGTTGTCTGCAAATTGGGATTGCCTTCCCACTTCCGGATACCAAACTCCTTTCATGTTTCTCTCCTTCGCCCCCTTATTTGAAACCGGTTCCATTCGAAGTCCCCAAGGCCAACCTCTGCAGAGTCTGAAGCTGGAACGGACTTTGAAATCAAAGCTATTCTTGACTCTCGTTATCTTCACAAGAATCTACAGTATTTGGTGGAGTGGAAAGGTTTTGGCCCCGAGGAGAGGAGCTGGGTCAAGGCTACTGAAGTTATGGCTCCCCGACTGGTGCGGATTTTCCATTCCAGACATCCAAAAAAACCTGGAAAGTGTCCGGGGGCCACTCCTGGAGGAGGGGGTACTGTTACACGCCATAGGCGGCATTCACCGCGCTTACCCTAGCGTGCCTGCTGGTCTGTGTTGCGGCCTCCGCCTTCGTTGGTCCACGGGCTCCGGCGCCTGGCTGCCGTGGCTCCCGGCGGTTCTCCGGGGCAGGGGCGCCGCCATGACACCCGGCATCACGTGGGCGGGGAGCAGGTGACGTCATCAGACTGTTCCGCCAATCCAGCGGAGGCGGGAGATTCAAAGGCAAACGCCGGGCAGCGCCTCGGCGCCTGAGTATCGTCTTTTCCCCTGAAGTGGATGCCAGTGCTTCTGTCCTCGGCGGATCTCTCTGCAGCATACCCCAGTGTCTCCGGCATTTCCAGGTGTCAGTTGTTGCACAGCTTCCAGCGTTCCCAGCCGCTGCTGGGTTCCACTGCGCTCCAGTCACCAGTGCTTCTTGGAGTCAGCGTGGGCTGCTGGTTAAACGTCGCTCTCAAGGTATACAAGTCTTCAGTGTCTTTAACCCTCGCTCTCAAGTTCTTCAAATCATCAGTGTCTTTAACCACCGCTCTCAAGTTCTTCAAATCATCAGTGTCTTTAACCACCACTCTCAAGTTCTTCAAATCATCAGTGTCTTTAACCACCGCTCTCAAGTTCTTCAAATCATCAGTGTCTTTAACCACCACTCTCAAGTTCTTCAAATCATCAATGTCTTTCACCACCGCTCTCAAGTTCTTCAAATCATCAGTGTCTTTAACCACCGCTCTCAAGTTCTTCAAATCATCAGTGTCTTTAACCACCGCTCTCAGGTTCTTCAAATCATCAGTGTCTTTAACCACCGCTCTCAAGTTCTTCAAATTATCAGAGTCTTAACCACCGCTCTCAAGTTCTTCAAATCATCAGTGTCTTTTAATCACCGCTCTCAAGTTCTTCAGTCACCAGTATCTTTTACCGTCACTCAAGTACTTCCTGGACATTTCTCCATACACTTCTTCTCTGTTATGTGACATTGTGTTGCTCTCCTCCTGCAATAAAGTCCTTTAATATTTTCACCAAGCTTTTCTGTCAGAGTCCTGTATGAGGAAGACCTATATCAAGCCATCCCTGTTCCGACCCAACTGTGGTTCCTCTCCCCTACCATCGGGAGAACCCCCGAGTTCACAACACCCCCAACCTAGGTCAGTTACAGAGATATAGATATATATTTAGAGAAAGAAGGGCAAGGAGGGGGGGCACAAGGAGAGAGAGAGGTATGAACAGCGGGAGGGGCATTAGGACAGAGGGGGGGCATGGGGAGAGAGAGGGGCATGGACAGAGTGAGGCATGGAGAGTGGGGGGCATGAAGGGTGAGGGGGCATGGGGAGAGAGAGAGGCATGGGGGTGGAGAGAGGGGCATGGGGGGGGAGAGAGAGAGAGGCATGGGGGGGAGAGGGACATGGGAGGGAGGTAGTGGGAGAGCAGTTTACCTGGAAGTTAAGAGGAGACTTCGCAGACCCTCCAGTCAGGCGCTTTAATGGGAAGTGTAGTGTCTCCGGCGGGGTCACTACAGCAGCCGGGAAGAGACGTGGGAGGAGGGAGGGAAATCAGAGATACAGGAGCCCCTCCTCCTGCATCTGAAACTCTATCTGTAAATCCGCGCTGCCAGTAGCTGCCACTCTCTACTCTTGCGCATACCCCGCATAACGGGCGGGCCGGCCCTGCTAGCACCCCTCCTGCCTAGTGCTTATTACAGAGGGACAATTACTGGGGCGTTCTTTGGGGCACACCCAGCTTTTCTGTAACAGGCAGAATATCTGTTTATGCAAATGGGGCAGAATGGTATTTTATTTACTCATTATAGTCATGTTAACATGACTATAATGAGTAAATAAAATGCCATTCTGCCTCATTTGCATAAACAGATATTAACATGACTATAATTAGCTGCGTGTAGAACCACAGCCCGCACCCGATGCTCCAGCAGCTGCAGGTCCGGGGGGATTGGCGGAGGCGGAGAGAGACATGGCCACCCGCACACACAATCTGTTTGGATGCGGAGCTGCGACTGTGACTGCCGGGGCTGGCGGTATGCAGTAGGCAGCATGAGCTGGGAGCGTGGTCTAGGCTGCCGGCGCCCTCCTCACTGTGGCGCCTTACTCTTGCGCGTACCCCGCGTAACGGGCGGGCCGGCCCTGGGTGGGATGTCGCATGCCCAGAGTGTCCTGCAGCAGCATTCCTGGTGATTGCACCACTTCAGTCACCCCACTAGCCATGGAAGGGCCATGGAGCAGCAACTCCACCCCCCCTTCTCCCTCAGACCCCTGTGCTTTGTGCGTGGCACCGCTCGCACACCCCTAGTTATTTATCCTGATCCTAATCCCCAGAGAATGGAGTATTTCTGTGACAGAGTGAGCATAGAGTATATACTGCCGCAGGTATTCCCACGCACCTCTCCGTGGCTGGACTCCAGCATCTGTGATATGAGTGAGGCACCAGGTCAGACCCTGGGGCGAGAGTGTGGCAGGATCCTGGAACACACGCCTCAAACACAGTGATATGGGTGAGGCACCAGGTCAGACCCAGGGGCGAGAGTGCGGCAGGATCCTGGAACACACCCCGCACACACAGTGATATGAGTGAGGCACCAGGTCAGACCCTGGGGCGAGAGTGCGGCAGGATCCTGGAACACACGCCTCACACACAGTGATATGAGTGAGGCACCAGGTCAGACCCTTGGGCGAGAGTGCGGCAGGATCCTGGAACACACCCCGTACACACAGTGATATGAGTGAGGCACCAGGTCAGATCCTGGGGCAAGAGTGCGGCAGGATCCTGGAACACACGCCTCAAACACAGTGATATGAGTGAGGCACCAGGTCAGACCCTGGGGTGAGAGTGCGGCAGGATCCTGGTACACACACCACACACACAGTGATATGAGTGAGGCACCAGGTCAGACCCTGGGGCGAGAGTGCGGCAGGATCCTGGAACACACCCCGTACACACAGTGATATGAGTGAGGCACCAGGTCAGACCCTGGGGTGAGATGTGGCAGGATCCTGGAACACACCCCACACACACAGTGATATGAGTGAGGCACCAGGTCAGACCCCGGGGCGAGATTGCAGCAGGATCCTGGAACACACCCCGCACACACAGTGATATGAGTGAGGCACCAGGTCAGACCCTGGGGCGAGAGTGTGGCAGGATCCTGGAACACACCCCGCACACACAGTGATATGAGTGAGGCACCAGGTCAGACCCCGGGGCGCGATTGCGGCAGGATTCTGGAACACACGCCTCACACACAGTGATATGAGTGAGGCACCAGGTCAGACCCTGGGGCGAGAGTGCGGCAGGATCCTGGAACACACCCCGTACACACAGTGATATGAGTGAGGCACCAGGTCAGACCCTGGGGCGAGAGTGCGGCAGGATCCTGGAACATACCCCATACACAGTGATATGGGTGAGGCACCAGGTCAGACCCTGGGGCGAGAGTGCGGCAGGATCCTGGAACACACGCCTCAAACACAGTGATATGAGTGAGGCACCAGGTCAGACCCTGGCGTGAGAGTGAGCCAGGATCCTGGAACACACGCCTCACACACAGTGATATGAGTGAGGCACCAGGTCAGACCCCGGGGCGCGATTGCGGCAGGATCCTGGAACACACCCCGCACACAGTGATATGAGTGAGGCACCAGGTCAGACCCTGGGGCGAGAGTGCGGCAGGATCCTGGAACATACCCCATACACAGTGATATGAGTGAGGCACCAGGTCAGACCCTGGGACGAGAGTGCGGCAGGATCCTGGAACACACCCCGTACACACAGTGATATGAGTGAGGCACCAGGTCAGACCCTGGGGTGAGAGTGCGCCAGGATCCTGGAACACACCCCGTACACACAGTGATATGAGTGATGCACCAGGTCAGACCCTGGGGTGAGAGTGCGGCAGGATCCTGGAACACACGCCTCACACACAGTGATATGAGTGAGGCACCAGGTCAGACCCTGGGGTGAGAGTGCGGCAGGATCCTGGAACACACCCCGCACACACAGTGATATGAGTGAGGCACCAGGTCAGATCCTGGGGCGAGAGTGCGGCAGGATCCTGGAACACACCCCGCACACACAGTGATATGAGTGAGGCACCAGGTCAGATCCCGGGGCGAGAGTGCGGCAGGATCCTGGAACACACGCCTCACACACAGTGATATGAGTGAGGCACCAGGTCAGACCCTGGGGCGAGAGTGCGGCAGGATCCTGGAACACACCCCGCACACACAGTGATATGAGTGAGGCACCAGGTCAGACCCTGGGGCGAGAGTGTGGCAGGATCCTGGAACACACCCCGCACACACAGTGATATGAGTGAGGCACCAGGTCAGAGCCTGGGGCGAGAGTGTGGCAGGATCCTGGAACACACCTCGTACACACAGTGATATTAGTGAGGCACCAGGTCAGATCCTGGGGCGAGAGTGCGGCAGGATCCTGGAACACATCCCGCACACACAGTGATATGAGTGAGGCACCAGGTCAGATCCTGGGGCGACAGAGCGGCAGGATTCTGGAACACACCCCTCACACACAGTGATATGAGTGAGGCACCAGGTCAGATCCTGGGGCGAGAGTGCGGCAGGATCCTGGAACACACGCCTCACACACAGTGATATGAGTGAGGCACCAGGTCAGACCCTGGGGTGAGAGTGCGGTAGGATCCTGGAACACACCCCGCACACACAGTGATATGAGTGAGGCACCAGGTCAGATCCTGGGGCGAGAGTGCGGCAGGATCCTGGAACACACCCCGCACACACAGTGATATGAGTGAGGCACCAGGTCAGACCCTGGGGTGAGAGTGCGGCAGGATCCTGGAACACACCCCGCGCACACAGTGATATGAGTGAGGCACCAGGTCAGACCCTGGGGCGAGAGTGTGGCAGGATCCTAGAACACACCCCGTACACACAGTGATATGAGTGAGGCACCAGGTCAGACCCTGGGGCGAGAGTGCGGCAGGATCCTGGAACACACCCCGCACACACAGTGATATGAGTGAGGCAAAAGGTGAGACCCCGGGGCGAGATTGCGGCTGGATCCTGGAACACACCCCGCACACACAGTGATATGAGTGAGGCACCAGGTCAGACCCCGGGGCGAGATTGCGGCAGGATCCTGGAACACACCCCGCACACACAGTGATATGAGTGAGGCACCAGGTCAGACCCTGGGGCGAGAGTGCGGCAGGATCCTTTAACACATCCCGTACACACAGTGATATGAGTGAGGCACCAGGTCAGATCCCGGGGCGAGAGTGCGGCAGGATCCTGGAACACACCCCGCACACACAGTGATATGAGTGAGGCACCAGGTCAGACCCTGGGGCGAGAGTGCGGCAGGATCCTGGAACACACCCCGTACACACAGTGATATGAGTGAGGCACCAGGTCAGACCTCGGGGCGCGATTGCGGCAGGATTCTGGAACACACGCCTCACACACAGTGATATGAGTGAGGCAGCAGGTCAGACCCTGGGGCGAGAGTGCGGCAGGATCCTGGAACACACCCCGCACACACAGTGATATGAGTGAGGCACCAGGTCAGACCCTGGGGCGAGAGTGCGGCAGGATCCTGTAACACACCCCGTACACACAGTGATATGAGTGAGGCACCAGGTCAGATCCCGGGGCGAGAGTGCGGCAGGATCCTGGAACACACCCTGCACACACAGTGATATGAGTGAGGCACCAGGTCAGACCCTGGGGCGAGAGTGCGGCAGGATCCTGGAACACACCCCGTACACACAGTGATATGAGTGAGGCACCAGGTCAGACCCCGGGGCGCGATTGCGGCAGGATTCTGGAACACACGCCTCACACACAGTGATATGAGTGAGGCACCAGGTCAGACCCTGAGGCGAGAGTGCGGCAGGATAATGGAACACACCCCGCACACACAGTGATATGAGTGAGGCACCAGGTCAGACCCTAGGGGCGAGAGTGCGGCAGGATCCTGGAACATACCCCATACACAGTGATATGAGTGAGGCACCAGGTCAGACCCTGGGGCGAGAGTGCGGCAGGATCCTGGAACACACGCCTCAAACACAGTGATATGAGTGAGGCAGCAGGTCAGACCCTGGGGTGAGAGTGCGCCAGGATCCTGGAACACACGCCTCACACACAGTGATATGAGTGAGGCACCAAGTCAGACCCCGGGGCGAGAGTGCGTCAGGATCCTGGAACACCCCCCGCACACACAGTGATATGAGTGAGGCACCAGGTCAAACCCTGGGGCGAGAGTGCAGCAGGATTCTGGAACACACCCCGCACACACAGTGATATGAGTAAGGCACCAGGTCAGACCCTGGGGCGAGAGTGCGGCAGGATCCTGGAACACACCCCGCCCACACAGTGATATGAGTGAGGCACCAGGTCAGGCCCTGGTGCGAGAGTGCGGCAGGATTCTGGAACACACGCCTCACACACAGTGATATGAGTGAGGCACCAGGTCAGACCCTGGGGCGAGAGTGCGGCAGGATTCTGGAACACACGCCTCACACACAGTGATATGAGTGAGGCACCAGGTCAGACCCTGGGGCGACAGTGCGGCTGGATCCTGGAACACACCCCGTACACACAGTGATATGAGTGAGGCACCAGGTCAGACCCCGGGGCGCGATTGCGGCAGGATTCTGGAACACACGCCTCACACACAGTGATATGAGTGAGGCACCAGGTCAGACCCTGGGGCGAGAGTGCGGCAGGATCCTGGAACACACGCCTCACACACAGTGATATGAGTGAGGCACCAAGTCAGACCCCGGGGCGAGAGTGCGTCAGGATCCTGGAACACAACCCGCACACACAGTGATATGAGTGAGGCACCAGGTCAAACCCTAGGGCGAGAGTGCGGCAGGATTCTGGAACACACGCCTCACACACAGTGATATGAGTGAGGCACCAGGTCAGACCCTGGGGCGAGAGTGCGGCAGGATTCTGGAACACACGCCTCACACACAGTGATATGAGTGAGGCACCAGGTTAGACGCTGGGGCGACAGTGCGGCAGGATTCTGGAACACACGCATCACACACAGTGATATGAGTGAGGCACCAGGTCAGACCCTGGGGCGAGAGTGCGGCAGGATCCTGGAACACACCCCGCACACACAGTGATATGAGTGAGGCACCAGGTCAGACCCTGGGGCAAGAGTGCGGCAGAATCCTGGAACACACCCTGCACACACAGTGATATGAGTGAGGCACCAGGTCAGACCCTGGGGCGAGAGTGCGGCAGGATTCTGGAACACACCCCGTACACACAGTAGGGATGTGCACTTGAAATTTTTCGGGTTTTGTGTTTTGGTTTTGGGTTCGGTTCCGCGGCCGTGTTTTGGGTTCGACCGCGTTTTGGCAAAACCTCACCGAATTTTTTTTGTCGGATTCGGGTGTGTTTTGGATTCGGGTGTTTTTTTCAAAAAACCCTAAAAAACAGCTTAAATCATAGAATTTGGGGGTCATTTTGATCCCAAAGTATTATTAACCTCAAAAACCATAATTTCCACTCATTTTCACTGTCTATTCTGAATACCTCACACCTCACAATATTATTTTTAGTCCTAAAATTTGCACCGAGGTCGCTGGATGACTAAGCTAAGCGACCCTAGTGGCCGACACAAACACCTGGCCCATCTAGGAGTGGCACTGCAGTGTCACGCAGGATGGCCCTTCCAAAAAACACTCCCCAAACAGCACATGACGCAAAGAAGAAAAAAAGAGGCGCAATGAGGTAGCTGTGTGAGTAAGCTAAGCGACCCTAGTGGCCGACACAAACACCTGGCCCATCTAGGAGTGGCACTGCAGTGTCACGCAGGATGGCCCTTCCAAAAAACACTCCCCAAACAGCACATGACGCAAAGAAGAAAAAAAGAGGCGCAATGAGGTAGCTGTGTGAGTAAGATAAGCGACCCTAGTGGCCGACACAAACACCTGGCCCATCTAGGAGTGGCACTGCAGTGTCACGCAGGATGGCCCTTCCAAAAAACACTCCCCAAACAGCACATGACGCAAAGAAGAAAAAAAGAGGCGCAATGAGGTAGCTGTGTGAGTAAGCTAAGCGACCCTAGTGGCCGACACAAACACCTGGCCCATCTAGGAGTGGCACTGCAGTCTCACGCAGGATGGCCCTTCCAAAACACACTCCCCAAACAGCACATGACGCAAAGAAGAAAAAAAGAGGCGCAATGAGGTAGCTGTGTGAGTAAGCTAAGCGACCCTAGTGGCCGACACAAACACCTGGCCCATCTAGGAGTGGCACTGCAGTGTCACGCAGGATGGCCCTTCCAAAAAACACTCCCCAAACAGCACATGACGCAAATAAAAATGAAAGAAAAAAGAGGTGCAAGATGGAATTGTCCTTGGGCCCTCCCACCCACCCACCCTTATGTTGTATAAACAGGACATGCACACTTTAACCAACCCATCATTTCAGTGACAGGGTCCAGTGGCGCACCCAGGGGGGGTTTCCGAGTACCCAGAAACCCCCCTCCACTAAAAAAAAAAAAAAATTTTTTTTTTTTTTTTTTTTTTTTTTTTTTAAGCTGCATGAGTATTATTAATGACTGTCTAGCGTCCTCTGCAGCCTGCTGTCTTCCTGGTGGCACTTGCAAGTGCAATAAAAGTTTACTTTATTTTAATTATAGTACATATATATCCATGTGCCTACATATATACACATGTATATACATACATACATATAAACACACACACACACACACACACACACACACACACACACACGATATATATATATATACATGTGTATATATATGTGTACTGTATGTGTGTGTATATATGTATATATATATATATATATGTATGCATGTTTAATATGCTATGTATATGTGTATGTGGGTTCACTACGATCTCCCGGCGGCTGGCCTCCCGGCGACCAGCAAACCGGCGCCGGGAGGCCGGCCGCCGGCTTACCAACAGTGTGGCGAGCGCAAATGAGCCCCTTGCGGGCTCGCTGCGCTCGCCACGCTACGCGCGCCACACTATTCTATTCTCCCTCCATATGTATATATATATACACACACACACACAGACACACTAGTTTTACGGACCCAGCATATACTGGGTCACCTCAGTCCCCACCCCCGTGATTGGCTCCGCCCAGTTCTGGAAACCCCCCCATGCAAATCCTGCGTTTGCCACTGGGGTCTGCCACACGACTGTGACTGAAATGACGGGTTGGTTTGGACCCCCACCGAAAAAGAAGCAATTAATCTCTCCTTGCACAAACTGGCTCTACAGAGGCAAGATGTCCACCTCATCATCATCCTCCGATATATCACCGTGTACATCCCGCTCCTCACAGATTATCAATTCGTCCCCACTGGAATCCACCATCTCAGCTCCCTGTGTACTTTGTGGAGGCAATTGCTGCTGGTCAATGTCTCCACGGAGGAATTGATTATAATTCATTTTAATGAACATCATCTTCTCCACATTTTCTGGATGTAACCTCGTACGCCGGTTGCTGACAAGGTGAGCGGCGGCACTAAACACTCTTTCGGAGTACACACTTGTGGGAGGGCAACTTAGGTAGAATAAAGCCAGTTTGTGCAAGGGCCTCCAAATTGCCTCTTTTTCCTGCCAGTATAAGTACGGACTGTCTGACGTGCCTACTTGGATGCGGTCACTCATATAATCCTCCACCATTCTTTCAATGGTGAGAGAATCATATGCAGTGACAGTAGACGACATGTCCGTAATCGTTGTCAGGTCCTTCAGTCCGGACCAGATGTCAGCATCAGCAGTCGCTCCAGACTGCCCTGCATCACCGCCAGCGGGTGGGCTCGGAATTCTGAGCCTTTTCCTCGCACCCCCAGTTGCGGGAGAATGTGAAGGAGGAGATGTTGACAGGTCGCGTTCCGCTTGACTTGACAATTTTGTCACCAGCAGGTCTTTGAACCCCAGCAGACTTGTGTCTGCCGGAAAGAGAGATCCAAGGTAGGTTTTAAATCTAGGATCGAGCACGGTGGCCAAAATGTAGTGCTCTGATTTCAACAGATTGACCACCCGTGAATCCTTGTTAAGCGAATTAAGGGCTCCATCCACAAGTCCCACATGCCTAGCGGAATCGCTCCCTTTTAGCTCCTCCTTCAATGCCTCCAGCTTCTTCTGCAAAAGCCTGATGAGGGGAATGACCTGACTCAGGCTGGCAGTGTCTGAACTGACTTCACGTGTGGCAAGTTCAAAAGGTTGCAGAACCTTGCACAACGTTGAAATCATTCTCCACTGCGCTTGAGACAGGTACATTCCACCTCCTATATCGTGCTCAATTGTATAGGCTTGAATGGCCTTTTGCTGCTCTTCCAACCTCTGAAGCATATAGAGGGTTGAATTCCACCTCGTTACCACTTCTTGCTTCAGATGATGGCAGGGCAGGTTCAGGCGTTTTTGGTGGTGCTCCAGTCTTCTGTACGTGGTGCCTGTACGCCGAAAGTGTCCCGCAATTCTTCTGGCCACCGACAGCATCTCTTGCACGCCCCTGTCGTTTTAAAAAAAATTCTGCACCACCAAATTCAAGGTATGTGCAAAACATGGGACGTGCTGGAATTTGCCCATATTTAATGCACACACAATATTGCTGGCGTTGTCCGATGCCACAAATCCACAGGAGAGTCCAATTGGGGTAAGCCATTCCGCGATGATCTTCCTCAGTTGCCGTAAGAGGTTTTCAGCTGTGTGCGTATTCTGGAAACCGGTGATACAAAGCGTAGCCTGCCTAGGAAAGAGTTGGCGTTTGCGAGATGCTGCTACTGGTGCCGCCGCTGCTGTTCTTGCGGCGGGAGTCCATACATCTACCCAGTGGGCTGTCACAGTCATATAGTCCTGACCCTGCCCTGCTCCACTTGTCCACATGTCCGTGGTTAAGTGGACATTGGGTACAACTGCATTTTTTAGGACACTGGTGAGTCTTTTTCTGACGTCCGTGTACATTCTCGGTATCGCCTGCCTAGAGAAGTGGAACCTAGATGGTATTTGGTAACGGGGGCACACTGCCTCAATAAATTGTCTAGTTCCCTGTGAACTAACGGCGGATACCGGACGCACGTCTAACACCAACATAGTTGTCAAGGACTCAGTTATCCGCTTTGCAACAGGATGACTGCTGTGATATTTCATCTTCCTCGCAAAGGACTGTTGGACAGTCAATTGCTTGGTGGAAGTAGTAAAAGTGGGCTTACGACTTCCCCTCTGGGATGACCATCGACTCCCAGCAGCAACAACAGCAGCGCCAGCAGCAGTAGGCGTTACACGCAAGGATGCATCGGAGGAATCCCAGGCAGGAGAGGACTCGTCAGAATTGCCAGTGACATGGCATGCAGGACTATTGGCATTCCTGGGGAAGGAGGAAATTGACACTGAGGGAGTTGGTGGGGTGGTTTGCGTGAGCTTGGTTACAAGAGGAAGGGATTTACTGGTCAGTGGACTGCTTCCGCTGTCGCCCAAAGTTTTTGAACTTGTCACTGACTTATTATGAATGCGCTGCAGGTGACGTATAAGGGAGGATGTTCCGAGGTGGTTAACGTCCTTACCCCTACTTATTACAGCTTGACAAAGGCAACACACGGCTTGACAAATGTTGTCCGCATTTCTGGTGAAATACTTCCACACCGAAGAGCTGATTTTTTTGGTATTTTCACCAGGCATGTCAACGGCCCTATTCCTCCCACGGACAACAGGTGTCTCCCCGGGTGCCTGACTTAAACAAACCACCTCACCATCAGAATCCTCCTTGTCAATTTCCCCCCCAGCGCCAACAACACCCATATCCTCCTCATCCTGGTGTACTTCAACACTGACATCTTCAATCTGACTATCAGGAACTGGACTGCGGGTGCTCCTTCCAGCACTTGCAGGGGGCGTGCAAATGGTGGAAGGCGCATGCTCTTCACGTCCAGTGTTGGGAAGGTCAGGCATCGCAACCGACACAATTGGACTCTCCTTGTGGATTTGGGATTTCGAAGAACGCACAGTTCTTTGCGGTGCTTTTGCCAGCTTGAGTCTTTTCAGTTTTCTAGCGAGAGGCTGAGTGCTTCCATCCTCATGTGAAGCTGAACCACTAGCCATGAACATAGGCCAGGGCCTCAGCCGTTCCTTGCCACTCCGTGTGGTAAATAGCATATTGGCAAGTTTACGCTTCTCCTCCGACAATTTTATTTTAGATTTTGGAGTCCTTTTTTTACTGATATTTGGTGTTTTGGATTTTACATGCTCTGTACTATGACATTGGGCATCGGCCTTGGCAGACGACGTTGCTGGCATTTCATCGTCTCGGCCATGACTAGTGGCAGCAGCTTCAGCACGAGGTGGAAGTGGATCTTGATCTTTCCCTAATTTTGGAACCTCAACATTTTTGTTCTCCATATTTTAATAGGCACAACTAAAAGGCACCTCAGGTAAACAATGTAGATGGATGGATACTAGTATACTTATGGATGGACGAGCGACTGCCGACACAGAGGTAGCTACAGCCGTGGACTACCATACTGTGTCTGCTGCTAATATAGACTGGATGATAATGAGATGAAATCAATATATATATATATATATATAATATCACTAGTACTGCAGCCAGACAGGTATATATATTTATTATGTAATGACTGATGACGGACCTGCTGGACACTGTCAGCTCAGCAGCACCGCAGACTGCTACAGTAAGCTACTATAGTAGTATGTATAAAGAAG
Source organism: Pseudophryne corroboree (assembly GCF_028390025.1). Classification (NCBI taxonomy): domain Eukaryota; kingdom Metazoa; phylum Chordata; class Amphibia; order Anura; family Myobatrachidae; genus Pseudophryne; species Pseudophryne corroboree. The sequence goes on along the minus strand of NC_086449.1, from coordinate 4,911,741 downwards.
AAAGAAAGAAAAAAACCACGGGTAGGTGGTATACAATTATGGATGGACGAGCGACTGCCGACACAGAGGTAGCTACAGCCGTGGACTACCGTACTGTGTCTGCTGCTAATATAGACTGGATGATAAGGAGATGAAATCAATATACATATATATATATAATATCACTAGTACTGCAGCCGGACAGGTATATATATTTATTATGTAATGACTGATGACGGACCTGCTGGACACTGTCAGCTCAGCAGCACCGCAGACTGCTACAGTAAGCTACTATAGTAGTATGTATAAAGAAGAAAGAAAAAAAAAACCACGGGTAGGTGGTATACAATTATGGATGGACGAGCGACTGCCGACACAGAGGTAGCTACAGCCGTGGACTACCGTACTGTGTCTGCTGCTAATATAGACTGGATGATAAGGAGATGAAATCAATATATATATATATATATATATATATATAATATCACTAGTACTGCAGCCGGACAGATATATATATTTATTATGTAATGACTGATGACGGACCTGCTGGACACTGTCAGCTCAGCAGCACCGCAGACTGCTACAGTAAGCTACTATAGTAGTATGTATAAAGAAGAAAGAAAAAAAAAAAACACGGGTAGGTGGTATACAATTATGGATGGACGAGCGACTGCCGACACAGAGGTAGCTACAGCCGTGGACTACCGTACTGTGTCTGCTGCTAATATAGACTGGATGATAAGGAGATGAAATCAATATATATATATATATATAATATCACTAGTACTGCAGCCGGACAGGTATATATATTTATTATGTAATGACTGATGACGGACCTGCTGGACACTGTCAGCTCAGCAGCACCGCAGACTGCTACAGTAAGCTACTATAGTAGTATGTATAAAGAAGAAAGAAAAAAAAAAACCACGGGTAGGTGGTATACAATTATGGATGGACGAGCGACTGCCGACACAGAGGTAGCTACAGCCATGGACTACCGTACTGTGTCTGCTGCTAATATAGACTGGATGATAAGGAGATGAAATCAATATATATATATATATATATATATATATATAATATCACTAGTACTGCAGCCGGACAGGTATATATATTTATTATGTAATGACTGATGACGGACCTGCTGGACACTGTCAGCTCAGCAGCACCGCAGACTGCTACAGTAAGCTACTATAGTAGTATGTATAAAGAAGAAAGAAAAAAAAAACCACGGGTAGGTGGTATACAATTATGGATGGACGAGCGACTGCCGACACAGAGGTAGCTACAGCCGTGGACTACCGTACTGTGTCTGCTGCTAATATAGACTGGATGATAAGGAGATGAAATCAATATATATATATATATATATATACTGCAGTGTGGAGACCGGCACTCTTACACACAAATACAATTGCCCCGGTGCCTCCTCAAGTGATCCAAAGATCATATATATTCACAAACGTGGAGCGGCACTCGAAGGACTTCAGTCAGATAACAAAGGACACAGCGGTCACTAGTTTGTTAGAATCGACGTTTCGATAATTTAATATCGTCTTCAGGATTGTATAAAGGAGATGAAATCAATATATATATATATAATATCACTAGTACTGCAGCCGGACAGGTATATATATTTATTATGTAATGACTGATGACGGACCTGCTGGACACAGTCAGCTCAGCAGCACCGCAGACTGCTACAGTAAGCTACTATAGTAGTATGTATAAAGAAGAAAGAAAAAAAAAAACCACGGGTAGGTGGTATACAATATTATATATATATTATATACAATTATATATATATATATTAAACTGGTGGTGACTGGTGGTCAGGTCACTGGTCACACTATCAGCAACTTGCAAGTAGTACTCCTAAGCAGACAATCACAATATATATTATACTGGTGGTCAGTGTGATCACAATGGCAGTGTGGCACTCTGGCAGCAAAAGTGTGCACTGTACGTTATATGTACTCCTGAGTCCTGCTCTCAGACTCTAACTGCTCCCCACTGTCAGTGTCTCCCCCACAAGTCAGATAATATACAGTCACACTATCTATCACTTCAGCAAGTAACTAGTACTCCTCCTAATGCTCCCCAAAATTACTACTGTGTCTCTCTCTACTGTCTCACTCCCTTCTCTATAAACGGAGAGGACGCCAGCCACGTCCTCTCCCTATGAATCTCAATGCACGTGTGAAAATGGCGGCGACGCGCGGCTCCTTATATAGAATCCGAGTCTCGCGATAGAATCCGAGCCTCGCGAGAATCCGACAGCGGGATGATGACGTTCGGGCGTGCTCGGGTTAACCGAGCAAGGCGGGAAGATCCGAGTCGCTCGGCCCCGTGTAAAAAAACATGAAGTTCGGGCGGGTTCGGATTCCGAGGAACCGAACCCGCTCATCCCTAACACACAGTGATATGAGTGAGGCACCAGGTCAGACCCCGGGGCGCGATTGCGGCAGGATTCTGGAACACACGCCTCACACACAGTGATATGAGTGAGGCACCAGGTCAGACCCTGGGGCGAGAGTGCGGCAGGATCCTGGAACACACGCCTCACACACAGTGATATGAGTGAGGCACCAAGTCAGACCCCGGGGCGAGAGTGCGTCAGGATCCTGGAACACAACCCGCACACACAGTGATATGAGTGAGGCACCAGGTCAAACCCTGGGGCGAGAGTGCGGCAGGATTCTGGAACACACGCCTCACACACAGTGATATGAGTGAGGCACCAGGTCAGACCCTGGGGCGAGAGTGCGGCAGGATTCTGGAACACACGCCTCACACACAGTGATATGAGTGAGGCACCAGGTTAGACGCTGGGGCGACAGTGCGGCAGGATTCTGGAACACACGCCTCACACACAGTGATATGAGTGAGGCACCAGGTCAGACCCTGGGGCGAGAGTGCGGCAGGATCCTGGAACACACCCCGCACACACAGTGATATGAGTGAGGCACCAGGTCAGACCCTTGGGCAAGAGTGCGGCAGGATCCTGGAACACACCCTGCACACACAGTGATATGAGTGAGGCACCAGGTCAGACCCTGGGGCGAGAGTGCGGCAGGATCCTGGAACACACCCCGTACACACAGTGATATGAGTGAGGCACCAGGTCAGACCTCGGGGCGCGATTGCGGCAGGATCCTGGAACACACCCCGCACACACAGTGATATGAGTGAGGCACCAGGTCAGACCCCGGGGCGCGATTGCGGCAGGATTCTGGAACACACGCCTCACACACAGTGATATGAGTGAGGCACCAGGTCAGACCCCGGGGCGCGATTGCGGCAGGATTCTGGAACACACGCCTCACACACAGTGATATGAGTGAGGCACCAGGTCAGACCCCGGGGCGCGATTGCGGCAGGATTCTGGAACACACGCCTCACACACAGTGATATGAGTGAGGCACCAGGTCAGACCCTGGGGCGAGAGTGCGTCAGGATCCTGGAACACACCACACACACACAGTGATATGAGTGAGGCACCAGGTCAGACCCTGGGGCGAGAGTGCGGCAGGATTATGGAACACACGCCTCACTCACAGTGATATGAGTGAGGCACCAGGTCAGACCCTGGGGTGAGAGTGCGGCAGGATTCTGGAACACACGCCTCACACACAGTGATATGAGTGAGGCACCAGGTCAGACCCTGGGGCGAGAGTGCGGCAGGATCCTGGAACATACCCCATACACAGTGATATGAGTGAGGCACCAGATCAGACCCTGGGGCGAGAGTACGGCAGGATCCTGGAACACACGCCTCAAACACAGTGATATGAGTGAGGCACAAGGTCAGACCCTGGGGTGAGAGTGCGCCAGGATCCTGGAACACACGCCTCACACACAGTGATATGAGTGAGGCACCAAGTCAGACCCCGGGGCGAGAGTGCGTCAGGATCCTGGAACACACCCCGCACACACAGTGATATGAGTGAGGCACCATGTCAAACCCTGGGTCGAGAGTGTGGCAGGCTTCTGGAACACACGCCTCACACACAGTGATATGAGTAAGGCACCAGGTCAGACCCTGGGGCGAGAGTGCGGTAGGATCCTGGAACACACCCCGCACACACAGTGATATGAGTGAGGCACCAGGTCAGACCCTGGGGCGAGAGTGCGTCAGGATCCTGGAACACACCCCACACACACAGTGATATGAGTGAGGCACCAGGTCAGACCCTGGGGCGAGAGTGCGGCAGGATTATGGGACACACGCCTCACTCACAGTGATATGAGTGAGGCACCAGGTCAGACCCTGGGGCGAGAGTGCGGCAGGATCCTGGAACACACCCCGCACACACAGTGATATAAGTGAGGCACCAGGTCAGACCCTGGGGCGAAAGTGGGGCAGGATCCTGGAACATACCCCATACACAGTGATAAGAGTGAGGCACCAGGTCAGACCCTGGGGCGAGAGTGCGGCAGGATCCTGGAACACACGCCTCAAACACAGTGATATGAGTGAGGCACCAGGTCAGACCCTGGGGTGAGAGTGCGCCAGGATCCTGAAACACACACCTCACACACAGTGATATGAGTGAGGCACCAAGTCAGACCCCGGGGCGAGAGTGCGGCAGGATCCTGGAATACACCCCGCACACACAGTGATATGAGTGAGGCACCAGGTCAGACCCTGGGGCGAGAGTGCGGCAGGATTCTGGAACACAGCCCGCACACACAGTGATATGAGTGAGGCACCAGGTCAGACTCTGGGGCGAGAGTGCGGCAGGATCCTGGAACACACCCCGCACACACAGTGATATGAGTGAGGTACCAGGTCAGACCCTGGGGCGAGAGTGCGGCAGGATCCTGGAACACACCCCGCACACACAGTGATATGAGTGAGGCACCAGGTCAGACCCTGGGGCGAGAGTGCGGCAGGATCCTGGAACACCCCCCGGACACACAGTGATATGAGTGAGGCACCAGGTCAGACCCTGGGGCGAGAGTGCGGCAGGATCCTGGAACACACCCCGCACACACAGTGATATGAGTGAGGCACCAGGTCAGACCCTAGGGCGAGAGTGCGGCAGGATCCTGGAACACACCCCGCACACACAGTGATATGAGTGAGGCACCGGGTCAGACCCTGGGGCGAGAGTGCGGCAGGATTCTGGAACACACGCCTCACACACAGTGATATGAGTGAGGCACCAGGTCAGACCCTGGGGCGAGAGTGCGGCAGGATTCTGGAACACACGCCGCACACACAGTGATATGAGTGAGGCACCAGGTCAGACCCTGGGGCGACAGTGCGGCAGGATCCTGGAACACACCCCGTACACACAGAGCCGGCCCTAACCAATATGATGCCCTAGGCAAGATTTTGGCTGGTGCCCCCTAGCACCGCCGCTAGTTCTGCAGGAGATGCCTGGCATGAGTCAGCTGGCAGCTCTGCTAACGTCGGGCGCCTTTTGGTTATGAAAATGCCTCTAATTTGCATCACTATGTGGCTAGGATGCACAAGCAGCTTCTGCTGATTAAAATGATATGCAGCATGCCTATATTCTGTGTGTGACTATGGCTGTATCTGCATACGAAATGCTACATTACAGTGATATCCAGGAATACACTCCAACGTAGCATTTCGTATGCAGATACAGCCGCAGTCACACACAGAATATAGGCATGCCGCATATCATTTTAATCAGCAGAAGCTGCTGGTGCCCCTAAGCATACCAATTGCCCTAGGCATTTGCCTAGTTTGCCTATGCCTAAGGCCGGCTCTGCGTACACACAGTGATATGAGTGAGGCACCAGGTCAGACCCCGGGGCGCGATTGCGGCAGGATTCTGGAACACACGCCTCACACACAGTGATATGAGTGAGGCACCAGGTCAGACCCTGGGGCGAGAGTGCGGCAGGATTCTGGAACACACGCCTCACACACAGTGATATGAGTGAGGCACCAGGTCAGACCCTGGGGCGAGAGTGTGGCAGGATTCTGGAACACACGTCTCACACCCTCACACACAGTGATATGAGTGAGGCACCAGGTCAGACCCTGGGGCGACAGTGCGGCAGGATCCTAGAACACACCCCGTACACACAGTGATATGAGTGAGGCACCAGGTCAGACCCCGGGACGCGATCGCGGCAGGATTCTGGAACACACGCCTCACACACAGTGATATGAGTGAGGCACCAGGTCAGACCCTGGGGCGAGAGTGCGGCAGGATCCTGGAACATACCCAATACACAGTGATATGAGTGAGGCACCAGGTCAGACCCTGGGGCGAGAGTGCGGCAGGATCCTGGAACACACGCCTCAAACACAGTGATATGAGTGAGGCACCAAGTCAGACCCTGGGGTGAGAGTGCGCCAGGATCCTGGAACACACGCTTCACACACAGTGATATGAGTGAGGCACCAAGTCAGACCCCGGGGCGAGAGTGCGTCAGGATCCTGGAACACACCCCGCACACACAGTGATATGAGTGAGGCACCAGGTCAAACCCTGGGGCAAGAGTGCGGCAGGATTCTGGAACACACGCCTCACACACAGTGATATGAGTGAGGCACCAGGTCAGACCCTGGGGCGAGAGTGCGGCAGGATCCTGGAACACACCCCGCACACACAGTGATATGAGTGAGGCACCAGGTCAGACCCTGGGGCGAGAGTGCGGCAGGACCCTGGAACACACCCCGCACACACAGTGATATGAGTGAGGCACCAGGTCAGACCCTGGGGCGAGAGTGCGTCAGGATCCTGGAACACACCCCACACACACAGTGATATGAGTGAGGCACCAGGTCAGACCCTGGGGCGAGAGTGCGGCAGGATTCTGGAACACACGCCTCACACACAGTGATATGAGTGAAGCACCAGGTCAGACCCTGGGGTGATAGTGCGCCAGGATCCTGGAACACACGCCTCACACACAGTGATATGAGTGAGGCACCAAGTCAGACCCCGGGGCGAGAGTGCGGCAGGATCCTGGAACACACCCCGCACACACAGTGATATGAGTGAGGCACCAGGTCAGACCCTGGGGCGAGAGTGCGGCAGGATTCTGGAACACACCCCGCACACACAGTGATATCAGTGAGGCACCAGGTCAGACCCTGGGGCGAGAGTGCGGCAGGATCCTGGAACACACGCCGCACACACAGTGATATGAGTGAGGCACCAGGTCAGACCCTGGGGCGACAGTGCGGCAGGATCCTGGAACACACCCCGTACACACAGTGATATCAGTGAGGCACCAGGTCAGACCCCGGGGCGCGATTGCGGCAGGATTCTGGAACACACGCCTCACACACAGTGATATGAGTGAGGCACCAGGTCAGACCCTGGGGCGAGAGTGCGGCAGGATTCTGGAACACACGCCTCACACACAGTGATATGAGTGAGGCACCAGGTCAGACCCTGGGGCGAGAGTGTGGCAGGATTCTGGAACACACGCCTCACACCCTCACACACAGTGATATGAGTGAGGCACCAGGTCAGACCCTGGGGCGACAGTGCGGCAGGATCCTGGAACACACCCCGTACACACAGTGATATGAGTGAGGCACCAGGTCAGACCCCGGGACGCGATCGCGGCAGGATTCTGGAACACACGCCTCACACACAGTGATATGAGTGAGGCACCAGGTCAGACCCTGGGGCGAGAGTGCGGCAGGATCCTGGAACATACCCCATACACAGTGATATGAGTGAGGCACCAGGTCAGACCCTGGGGCGAGAGTGCGGCAGGATCCTGGAACACACGCCTCAAACACAGTGATATGAGTGAGGCACCAAGTCAGACCCTGGGGTGAGAGTGCGCCAGGATCCTGGAACACACGCTTCACACACAGTGATATGAGTGAGGCACCAAGTCAGACCCCGGGGCGAGAGTGCGTCAGGATCCTGGAACACACCCCGCACACACAGTGATATGAGTGAGGCACCAGGTCAAACCCTGGGGCGAGAGTGCGGCAGGATTCTGGAACAAACGCCTCACACACAGTGATATGAGTGAGGCACCAGGTCAGACCCTGGGGCGAGAGTGCGGCAGGATCCTGGAACACACCCCGCACACACAGTGATATGAGTGAGGCACCAGGTCAGACCCTGGGGCGAGAGTGCGGCAGGACCCTGGAACACACCCCGCACACACAGTGATATGAGTGAGGCACCAGGTCAGACCCTGGGGCGAGAGTGCGTCAGGATCCTGGAACACACCCCACACACACAGTGATATGAGTGAGGCACCAGGTCAGACCCTGGGGCGAGAGTGCGGCAGGATTATGGAACACACGCCTCACTCACAGTGATATGAGTGAGGCACCAGGTCAGACCCTGGGCGAGAGTGCGGCAGGATTCTGGAACACACGCCTCACACACAGTGATATGAGTGAAGCACCAGGTCAGACCTTGGGGTGATAGTGCGCCAGGATCCTGGAACACACGCCTCACACACAGTGATATGAGTGAGGCACCAAGTCAGACCCCGGGGCGAGAGTGCGGCAGCAGCCTGGAACACACCCCGCACACACAGTGATATGAGTGAGGCACCAGGTCAGACCCTGGGGCGAGAGTGCGGCAGGATTCTGGAACACACGCCTCACACACAGTGATATGAGTGAGGCACCAGCTCAGACCCTGGGGCGAGAGTGCGGCAGGATCCTGGAACACACCCCGCACACACAGTGATATGAGTGAGGCACCAGGTCAGACCCTGGGGCGAGAGTGCGGCAGGACCCTGGAACACACCCCGCACACACAGTGATATGAGTGAGGCACCAGGTCAGACCCTGGGGCGAGAGTGCGTCAGGATCCTGGAACACACCCCACACACACAGTGATATAAGTGAGGCACCAGGTCAGACCCTGGGGCGAGAGTGCGGCAGGATCCTGGAACATACCCCATACACAGTGATAAGAGTGAGGCACCAGGTCAGACCTTGGGGCGAGAGTGCGGCAGGATTCTGGAACACACGCCTCACACACAGTGATGTGAGTGAGGCACCAGGTCAGACCCTGGGGCGAGAGTGCGGCAGGATCCTGGAACACACCCCGCACACACAGTGATATGAGTGAGGCACCAGGTCAGATCCTGGGGCGAGAGTGCGGCAGGATTCTGGAACACACGCCTCACACACAGTGATGTGAGTTAGGCACCAGGTCAGACCCTGGGGCGAGAGTGCGGCAGGATCCTGGAACACACGCCTCACACACAGTGTTGTGAGTGAGGCACCAGGTCAGACCCTGGGGCGAGAGTGCGGCAGGATCCTGGAACACACGCCTCACACACAGTGATATGAGTGAGGAATCCGGTCAGACCCTGGAGTGAAAGTGCGGCAGGATCCTGGAACACACCCCGCACACACAGTGATATGAGTGAGGCACCAGGTCAGACCCTGGGGCGAGAGTGCGGCAGGATCCTGGAACACACCCCGTACACACAGTGATATGAGTGAGGCACCAGGTTAGACTCTGGTGCGAGAGTGCGGCAGGATCCTGGAACACACCCCGCACACACAGTGATATGAGTGAGGCACCAGGTCAGACCCTGGGGCGAGAGTGTGGCAGTATCCTGGAACACACCCCGCACACACAGTGATATGAGTGAGGCACCAGGTCAGACCCTGGGGCAAGGGTGCGTCAGGATCCTGGAACACACCCCGCACACAGTGATATGAGTGAGGCACCAGGTCAGACCCTGGGGTGAGAGTGCGGCAGGATCCTGGAACACACGCCTCGCACACAGTGATATGAGTGAGGCACCAGGTCAGACCCTGGGGTGAGAGTGCGGCAGGTTCCTGGAACACACGCCTCGCACACAGTTATATGAGTGAGGCACCAGGTCAGACCCTGGGGCGAGAGTGCGGCAGGATCCTGGAACACACCCCGTACACACAGTGATATGAGTGAGGCACCAGGTCAGACCCCAGGGCGCGATTGCGGCAGGATTCTGGAACACACGCCTCACACACAGTGATATGAGTGAGGCACCAGGTCAGACCCTGGGGCGAGAGTGCGGCAGGATCCTGGAACACACCCCGCACACACAGTGATATGAGTGAGGCACCAGGTCAGACCCTGGGGCGAGAGTGCGGCAGGATCCTGGAACACACCCCGCACACACAGTGATATGAGTGAGGCACCAGGTCAGACCCTGGGGCGAGAGTGCGGCAGGATCCTGGAACACACGCCTCACACACAGTGATATGAGTGAGGCACCAGGTCAGACCCTGGGGCGAGAGTGCGGCAGGATCCTGGAACACACGCCTCACACACAGTGATATGAGTGAGGCACCAGGTCAGTCCCTGGGGCGAGAGTGCGGCAGGATCCTGGAACACACCCCGCACACACAGTGATATGAGTGAGGCACCAGGTCAGACCCTGGGGCGAGAGTGCGGCAGGATTCTGGAACACACCCAGCACACACAGTGATATGAGTGAGGCACCAGGTCAGACTCTGGGGCGAGAGTGCGGCAGGATCCTGGAACACACCCCGCACACACAGTGATATGAGTGAGGCACCAGGTCAGACCCTGGGGCGAGAGTGCGGCAGGATCCTGGAACACACCCCGCACACACAGTGATATGAGTGAGTCACCAGGTCAGACCCTGGGGCGAGAGTGCGGCAGGATCCTGGAACACCCCCCGCACACACAGTGATATGAGTGAGGCACCAGGTCAGACCCTGGGGCGAGAGTGCGGCAGGATCCTGGAACACACCCCGCACACACAGTGATATGAGTGAGGCACCGGGTCAGACCCTGGGGCGAGAGTGCGGCAGGATCCTGGAACACACCCCGCACACACAGTGATATGAGTGAGGCACCGGGTCAGACCCTGGGGCGAGAGTGCGGCAGTATTCTGGAACACACGCCTCACACACAGTGATATGAGTGAGGCACCAGGTCAGACCCTGGGGCGAGAGTGCGGCAGGATTCTGGAACACACGCCGCACACACAGTGATATGAGTGAGGCACCAGGTCAGACCCTGGGGCGATAGTGCGGCAGGATTCTGGAACACACCCCGTACACACAGTGATATGAGTGAGGCACCAGGTCAGACCCCGGGGCGCGATTGCAGCAGGATTCTGGAACACACGCCTCACACACAGTGATATGAGTGAGGCACCAGGTCAGACCCTGGGGCGAGAGTGCGGCAGGATCCTGGAACACACGCCTCACACACAGTGATATGAGTGAGGCACCAAGTCAGACCCCGGGGCGAGAGTGCGTCAGGATCCTGGAACACACCCTGCACACACAGTGATATGAGTGAGGCACCAGGTCAAACCCTGGGGCGAGAGTGCGGCAGGATTCTGGAACACACGCCTCACACACAGTGATATGAGTGAGGCACCAGGTCAGACCCTGGGGCGAGAGTGCGGCAGGATCCTGGAACACACCCCGCACACACAGTGATATGAGTGAGGCACCAGGTCAGACCCTGGGGCGAGAGTGCGGCTGGATCCTGGAACACACCCCGCACACACAGTGATATGAGTGAGGCACCAGGTCAGACCCTGGGGCGAGAGTGCGGCAGGATTCTGGAACACACGCCTCACACACAGTGATATGAGTGAGGCACCAGGTCAGACCCTGGGGCGAGAGTGTGGCAGGATTCTATAAACACACGCCTCACACACAGTGATATGAGTGAGGCACCAGGTCAGACCCTGGGGCGAGAGTGCGGCAGGATTCTGGAACACACGCCTCACACACAGTGATATGAGTGAGGCACCAGGTCAGACCCTGGGGCGAGAGTGCGGCAGTATCCTGGAACATACCCCATACACAGTGATATGAGTGAGGCACCAGGTCAGACCCTGGGGCGAGAGTGCGGCAGGATCCTAGAACACACGCCTCAAACACAGTGATATGAGTGAGGCACCAAGTCAGACCCTAGGGTGAGAGTGCGCCAGTATCCTGGAACACACGCTTCACACACAGTGATATGAGTGAGGCACCAAGTCAGACCCCGGGGCGAGAGTGCATCAGGATCCTGGAACACACCCCGCACACACAGTGATATGAGTGAGGCACCAGGTCAAACCCTGGGTCGAGAGTGCGGCAGGATTCTGGAACACACGCCTCACACACAGTGATATGAGTGAGGCACCAGCTCAGACCCTGGGGCGAGAGTGCGGCAGGATCCTGGAACACACCCCGCACACACAGTGATATGAGTGAGGCACCAGGTCAGACCCTGGGGCGAGAGTGCGGCAGGACCCTGGAACACACCCCGCACACACAGTGATATGAGTGAGGCACCAGGTCAGACCCTGGGGCGAGAGTGCGTCAGGATCCTGGAACACACCCCACACACACAGTGATATAAGTGAGGCACCAGGTCAGACCCTGGGACGAGAGTGCGGTAGGATCCTGGAACATACCCCATACACAGTGATAAGAGTGAGGCACCAGGTCAGACCCTGGGGCGAGAGTGCGGCAGGATCCTGGAACACACGCCTCAAACACAGTGATATGAGTGAGGCACCAGGTCAGACCCTGAGGTGATAGTGCGCCAGGATCCTGGAACACACGCCTCACACACAGTGATATGAGTGAGGCACCAAGTCAGACCCCGGGGCGAGAGTGCGGCAGGATCCTGGAACACACCCCGCACACACAGTGATATGAGTGAGGCACCAGGTCAGACCCTGGGGCGAGAGTGCGGCAGGATTCTGGAACACACCCCGCACACACAGTGATATGAGTGAGGCACCAGGTCAGACCCTGGGGCGAGAGTGCGGCAGGATCCTGGAACACCCCCCGCACACACAGTGATATGAGTGAGGCACCAGGTCAGACCCTGGGGTGAGAGTGCGGCAGGATCCTGGAACACACCCCGCACACACAGTGATATGAGTGAGGCACCGGGTCAGACCCTGGGGCGAGAGTGCGGCAGGATCCTGGAACACACCCCGCACACACAGTGATATGAGTGAGGCACCGGGTAAGACCCTGGGGCGAGAGTGCGGCAGGATTCTGGAACACACGCCTCATACACAGTGATATGAGTGAGGCACCAGGTCAGACCCTGGGGCGAGAGTGCGGCAGGATTCTGGAACACAGGCCTCACACACAGTGATGTGAGTGAGGCACCAGGTCAGACCCTGGGGCGAGAGTGCGGCAGGATCCTGCAACACACGCCTCACACACAGTGTTGTGAGTGAGGCACCAGGTCAGACCCTGGGGCGAGAGTGCGGCAGGATCCTGGAACACACGCCTCACACACAGTGATATGAGTGAGGAATCCGGTCAGACCCTGGAGTGAGAGTGCGGCAGTATCCTGGAACACACCCCGCACACTAGAGATGAGCGCCTGAAATTTTTCGGGTTTTGTGTTTTGGTTTTGGGTTCGGTTCCGCGGCCGTGTTTTGGGTTCGAACGCGTTTTGGCAAAACCTCACCGAATTATTTTTGTCGGATTCGGGTGTGTTTTGGATTCGGGTGTTTTTTTCCAAAAACACTAAAAAACAGCTTAAATCATAGAATTTGGGGGTCATTTTGATCCCAAAGTATTATTAACCTCAAAAACCATAATTTACACTCATTTTCAGTCTATTCTGAATACCTCACACCTCACAATATTATTTTTAGTCCTAAAATTTGCACCGAGGTCGCTGTGTGAGTAAGATAAGCGACCCTAGTGGCCGACACAAACACCGGGCCCATCTAGGAGTGGCACTGCAGTGTCACGCAGGATGTCCCTTCCAAAAAACCCTCCCCAAACAGCACATGACGCAAAGAAAAAAAGAGGCGCAATGAGGTAGCTGTGTGAGTAAGATTAGCGACCCTAGTGGCCGACACAAACACCGGGCCCATCTAGGAGTGGCACTGCAGTGTCACGCAGGATGGCCCTTCCAAAAAACCCTCCCCAAACAGCACATGACGCAAAGAAAAAAAGAGGCGCAATGAGGTAGCTGACTGTGTGAGTAAGATTAGCGACCCTAGTGGCCGACACAAACACCGGGCACATCTAGGAGTGGCACTGCAGTGTCACGCAGGATGTCCCTTCCAAAAAACCCTCCCCAAACAGCACATGACGCAAAGAAAAAAAGAGGCGCAATGAGGTAGCTGTGTGAGTAAGATTAGCGACCCTAGTGGCCGACACAAACACCGGGCCCATCTAGGAGTGGCACTGCAGTGTCACGCAAGATGTCCCTTCCAAAAAACCCTCCCCAATCAGCACATGATGCAAAGAAAAAGAAAAGAAAAAAGAGGTGCAAGATGGAATTATCCTTGGGCCCTCCCACCCACCCTTATGTTGTATAAACAAAACAGGACATGCACACTTTAACCAACCCATCATTTCAGTGACAGGGTCTGCCACACGACTGTGACTGATATGACGGGTTGGTTTGGACCCCCCCAAAAAAAGAAGCAATTAATCTCTCCTTGCACAAACTGGCTCTACAGAGGCAAGATGTCCACCTCATCTTCACCCTCCGATATATCACCGTGTACATCCCCCTCCTCACAGATTATCAATTCGTCCCCACTGGAATCCACCATCTCAGCTCCCTGTGTACTTTGTGGAGGCAATTGCTGCTGGTCAATGTCTCCGCGGAGGAATTGATTATAATTCATTTTAATGAACATCATCTTCTCCACATTTTCTGGATGTAACCTCGTACGCCGATTGCTGACAAGGTGAGCGGCGGCACTAAACACTCTTTCGGAGTACACACTTGTGGGAGGGCAACTTAGGTAGAATAAAGCCAGTTTGTGCAAGGGCCTCCAAATTGCCTCTTTTTCCTGCCAGTATAAGTACGGACTGTGTGACGTGCCTACTTGGATGCGGTCACTCATATAATCCTCCACCATTCTATCAATGTTGAGAGAATCATATGCAGTGACAGTAGACGACATGTCCGTAATCGTTGTCAGGTCCTTCAGTCCGGACCAGATGTCAGCATCAGCAGTCGCTCCAGACTGCCCTGCATCACCGCCAGCGGGTGGGCTCGGAATTCTGAGCCTTTTCCTCGCACCCCCAGTTGCGGGAGAATGTGAAGGAGGAGATGTTGACAGGTCGCGTTCCGCTTGACTTGACAATTTTGTCACCAGCAGGTCTTTCAACCCCAGCAGACCTGTGTCTGCCGGAAAGAGAGATCCAAGGTAGGCTTTAAATCTAGGATCGAGCACGGTGGCCAAAATGTAGTGCTCTGATTTCAACAGATTGACCACCCGTGAATCCTTGTTAAGCGAATTAAGGGCTGCATCCACAAGTCCCACATGCCTAGCGGAATCGCTCCGTGTTAGCTCCTTCTTCAATGCCTCCAGCTTCTTCTGCAAAAGCCTGATGAGGGGAATGACCTGACTCAGGCTGGCAGTGTCTGAACTGACTTCACGTGTGGCAAGTTCAAAGGGCATCAGAACCTTGCACAACGTTGAAATCATTCTCCACTGCACTTGAGACAGGTGCATTCCATCTCCTATATCGTGCTCAATTGTATAGGCTTGAATGGCCTTTTGCTGCTCCTCCAACCTCTGAAGCATATAGAGGGTTGAATTCCACCTCGTTACCACTTCTTGCTTCAGATGATGGCAGGGCAGGTTCAGTAGTTTTTGGTGGTGCTCCAGTCTTCTGTACGTGGTGCCTGTACGCCGAAAGTGTCCCGCAATTTTTCTGGCCACCGACAGCATCTCTTGCACGCCCCTGTCGTTTTTTTAAAAATTCTGCACCACCAAATTCAAGGTATGTGCAAAACATGGGACGTGCTGGAATTTGCCCATATTTAATGCACACACAATATTGCTGGCGTTGTCCGATGCCACAAATCCACAGGAGAGTCCAATTGGGGTAAGCCATTCCGCGATGATCTTCCTCAGTTGCCGTAAGAGGTTTTCAGCTGTGTGCGTATTCTGGAAAGCGGTGATACAAAGCGTAGCCTGCCTAGGAAAGAGTTGGCGTTTGCGAGATGCTGCTACTGGTGCCGCCGCTGCTGTTCTTGCGGCGGGAGTCCATACATCTACCCAGTGGGCTGTCACAGTCATATAGTCCTGACCCTGCCCTGCTCCACTTGTCCACATGTCCGTGGTTAAGTGGACATTGGGTACAACTGCATTTTTTAGGACACTGGTGAGTCTTTTTCTGACGTCCGTGTACATTCTCGGTATCGCCTGCCTAGAGAAGTGGAACCTAGATGGTATTTGGTAACGGGGGCACACTGCCTCAATAAATTGTCTAGTTCCCTGTGAACTAACGGCGGATACCGGACGCACGTCTAACACCAACATAGTTGTCAAGGACTCAGTTATCCGCTTTGCAGTAGGATGACTGCTGTGATATTTCATCTTCCTCGCAAAGGACTGTTGAACAGTCAATTGCTTACTGGAAGTAGTACAAGTGGGCTTACGACTTCCCCTCTGGGATGACCATCGACTCCCAGCGGCAACAACAGCAGCGCCAGCAGCAGTAGGCGTTACACGCAAGGATGCATCGGAGGAATCCCAGGCAGGAGAGGACTCGTCAGACTTGCCAGTGACATGGCCTGCAGGACTATTGGCATTCCTGGGGAAGGAGGAAATTGACACTGAGGGAGTTGGTGGGGTGGTTTGCGTGAGCTTGGTTACAAGAGGAAGGGATTTACTGGTCAGTGGACTGCTTCCGCTGTCACCCAAAGTTTTTGAACTTGTCACTGACTTATTATGAATGCGCTGCAGGTGACGTATAAGGGAGGATGTTCCGAGGTGGTTAACGTCCTTACCCCTACTTATTACAGCTTGACAAAGGGAACACACGGCTTGACACCTGTTGTCCGCATTTCTGGTGAAATACCTCCACACCGAAGAGCTGATTTTTTTGGTATTTTCACCTGGCATGTCAACGGCCATATTCCTCCCACGGACAACAGGTGTCTCCCCGGGTGCCTGACTTAAACAAACCACCTCACCATCAGAATCCTCCTGGTCAATTTCCTCCCCAGCGCCAGCAACACCCATATCCTCCTCATCCTGGTGTACTTCAACACTGACATCTTCAATCTGACTATCAGGAACTGGACTGCGGGTGCTCCTTCCAGCACTTGCAGGGGGCATGCAAATAGTGGAAGGCGCATGCTCTTCACGTCCAGTGTTGGGAAGGTCAGGCATCGCAAACGACACAATTGGACTCTCCTTGTGGATTTGGGATTTCAAAGAACGCACAGTTCTTTGCGGTGCTTTTGCCAGCTTGAGTCTTTTCAGTTTTCTAGCGAGAGGCTGAGTGCTTCCATCCTCATGTGAAGCTGAACCACTAGCCATGAACATAGGCCAGGGCCTCAGCCGTTCCTTGCCACTCCGTGTGGTAAATGGCATATTGGCAAGTTTACGCTTCTCCTCCGACAATTTTATTTTAGGTTTTGGAGTCCTTTTTTTTCTGATATTTGGTGTTTTGGATTTGACATGCTCTGTACTATGACATTGGGCATCGGCCTTGGCAGACGACGTTGCTGGCATTTCATCGTCTCGGCCATGACTAGTGGCAGCAGCTTCAGCACGAGGTGGAAGTGGATCTTGATCTTTCCCTAATTTTGGAACCTCAACTTTTTTGTTCTCCATATTTTATAGGCAGAACTAAAAGGCACCTCAGGTAAACAATGGAGATGGATGGATTGGATACTAGTATACAATTATGGACGGACTGCCACGGTTAGGTGGTATAAAAAAACCACGGTTAGGTGGTATATAATACAATTATGGATGGACGGACTGCCTGCCGAGTGCCGACACAGAGGTAGCCACAGCCGTGAACTACCGCACTGTACACTGGTTGATAAAGAGATAGTAGTATACTCGTAACAACTAGTATGACGACGGTATAAAGAATGAAAAAAAAACCACGGTTAGGTGGTATATATTATAATACAATTATGGTTGGACGGACTGCCTGCCGAGTGCCGACACAGAGGTAGCCACAGCCGTGAACTACCGCACTGTACACTGGTTGATAAAGAGATAGTAGTATACTCGTAACAACTAGTATGACGACGGTATAAAGAATGAAAAAAAAACCACGGTTAGGTGGTATATAATACAATTATGGTTGGACGGACTGCCTGCCGAGTGCCGACACAGAGGTAGCCACAGCCGTGAACTACCGCACTGTACACTGGTTGATAAAGAGATAGTAGTATACTCGTAACAACTAGTATGACGACGGTATAAAGAATGAAAAAAAAACCACGGTTAGGTGGTATATATTATAATACAATTATGGTTGGACGGACTGCCTGCCGAGTGCCGACACAGAGGTAGCCACAGCCGTGAACTACCGCACTGTACACTGGTTGATAAAGAGATAGTAGTATACTCGTAACAACTAGTATGACGACGGTATAAAGAATGAAAAAAAAACCACGGTTAGGTGGTATATATTATAATACAATTATGGATGGACGGACTGCCTGCCGAGTGCCGACACAGAGGTAGCCACAGCCGTGAACTACCGCACTGTACACTGGTTGATAAAGAGATAGTAGTATACTCGTAACAACTAGTATGACGACGGTATAAAGAATGAAAAAAAAACCACGGTTAGGTGGTATATATTATAATACAATTATGGTTGGACGGACTGCCTGCCGAGTGCCGACACAGAGGTAGCCACAGCCGTGAACTACCGCACTGTACACTGGTTGATAAAGAGATAGTAGTATACTCGTAACAACTAGTATGACGACGGTATAAAGAATGAAAAAAAAACCACGGTTAGGTGGTATATAATACAATTATGGTTGGACGGACTGCCTGCCGAGTGCCGACACAGAGGTAGCCACAGCCGTGAACTACCGCACTGTACACTGGTTGATAAAGAGATAGTAGTATACTCGTAACAACTAGTATGACGACGGTATAAAGAATGAAAAAAAAAACACGGTTAGGTGGTATATATTATAATACAATTATGGTTGGACGGACTGCCTGCCGAGTGCCGACACAGAGGTAGCCACAGCCGTGAACTACCGCACTGTACACTGGTTGATAAAGAGATAGTAGTATACTCGTAACAACTAGTATGACGACGGTATAAAGAATGAAAAAAAAACCACGGTTAGGTGGTATATATTATAATACAATTATGGATGGACGGACTGCCTGCCGAGTGCCGACACAGAGGTAGCCACAGCCGTGAACTACCGCACTGTACACTGGTTGATAAAGAGATAGTAGTATACTCGTAACAACTAGTATGACGACGGTATAAAGAATGAAAAAAAAACCACGGTTAGGTGGTATATAATACAATTATGGTTGGACGGACTGCCTGCCGAGTGCCGACACAGAGGTAGCCACAGCCGTGAACTACCGCACTGTACACTGGTTGATAAAGAGATAGTAGTATACTCGTAACAACTAGTATGACGACGGTATAAAGAATGAAAAAAAAACCACGGTTAGGTGGTATATATTATAATACAATTATGGATGGACGGACTGCCTGCCGAGTGCCGACACAGAGGTAGCCACAGCCGTGAACTACCGCACTGTACTGTGTCTGCTGCTAATATAGACTGGTTGATAAAGAGATAGTATACAATACTACTAATATACTGGTGGTCAGGCACTGGTCACCACTAGTCACACTGGCAGTGGCACTCCTGCAGCAAAAGTGTGCACTGTTTAATTTTAATATAATATTATTTATCATGTACTCCTGGCTCCTGCTATAACAACCTGCAGTGCTCCCCAGTCTCCCCCACAATTATAAGCTTTATATACAATACATTGATGTGCAGCACACTGGGCTGAGCAGTGCACACAGACTGAGTCACTGTGTGACTGTGTATCGTTTTTTTCAGGCAGAGAACGGATATATTAAATAAAACAAACAACTGCACTGTCTCTGGTGGTCACTGGTCACTGTGGTCGTCAGTCACTAAACTCTGTCTGCACTCTCTTCTAATCTACAGTATCACAGCAATCTCTCTCTCTCTCTCTCTTCTAAATCTAATCTAAATGGAGAGGACGCCAGCCACGTCCTCTCCCTATCAATCTCAATGCACGTGTGAAAATGGCGGCGACGCGCGGCTCCTTATATAGAATCCGAGTCTCGCGAGAATCCGACAGCGTCATGATGACGTTCGGGCGCGCTCGGGTTAACCGAGCAAGGCGGGAAGATCCGAGTCGCTCGGACCCGTGAAAAAAAAAGTGAAGTTCGTGCGGGTTCGGATTCAAAGAAACCGAACCCGCTCATCTCTACCGCACACACAGTGATATGAGTGAGGCACCAGGTCAGACCCTGGGGCGAGAGTGCGGCAGGATCCTGGAACACACCCCGCACACACAGTGATATGAGTGAGGCACCAGGTCAGACCCTGGGGCGAGAGTGCGGCAGGATCCTGGAACACACGCCTCACACACAGTGATATGAGTGAGGCACCAGGTCAGACCCTGGGGCGAGAGTGCGGCAGGATCCTGGAACACACGCCTCACACACAGTGATATGAGTGAGGCACCAGGTCAGTCCCTGGGGCGAGAGTGCGGCAGGATCCTGGAACACACCCCGCACACACAGTGATATGAGTGAGGCACCAGGTCAGACCCTGGGGCGAGAGTGCGGCAGGATTCTGGAACACACCCCGCACACACAGTGATATGAGTGAGGCACCAGGTCAGACTCTGGGGCGAGAGTGCGGCAGGATCCTGGAACACACCCCGCACACACAGTGATATGAGTGAGGCACCAGGTCAGACCCTGGGGCGAGAGTGCGGCAGGATCCTGGAACACACCCCGCACACACAGTGATATGAGTGAGTCACCAGGTCAGACCCTGGGGCGAGAGTGCGGCAGGATCCTGGAACACCCCCCGCACACACAGTGATATGAGTGAGGCACCAGGTCAGACCCTGGGGCGAGAGTGCGGCAGGATCCTGGAACACACCCCGCACACACAGTGATATGAGTGAGGCACCGGGTCAGACCCTGGGGCGAGAGTGCGGCAGGATCCTGGAACACACCCCGCACACACAGTGATATGAGTGAGGCACCGGGTCAGACCCTGGGGCGAGAGTGCGGCAGTATTCTGGAACACACGCCTCACACACAGTGATATGAGTGAGGCACCAGGTCAGACCCTGGGGCGAGAGTGCGGCAGGATTCTGGAACACACGCCGCACACACAGTGATATGAGTGAGGCACCAGGTCAGTCCCTGGGGCGAGAGTGCGGCAGGATTCTGGAACACACGCCGCACACACAGTGATATGAGTGAGGCACCAGGTCAGACCCTGGGGCGATAGCGCGGCAGGATCCTGGAACACACCCCGTACACACAGTGATATGAGTGAGGCACCAGGTCAGACCCCGGGGCGCGATTGCAGCAGGATTCTGGAACACACGCCTCACACACAGTGATATGAGTGAGGCACCAGGTCAGACCCTGGGGCGAGAGTGCGGCAGGATCCTGGAACACACGCCTCACACACAGTGATATGAGTGAGGCACCAAGTCAGACCCCGGGGCGAGAGTGCGTCAGGATCCTGGAACACACCCTGCACACACAGTGATATGAGTGAGGCACCAGGTCAGACCCTAAGGGGAGAGTGCAGCTGGATCCTGGAACACACCCCGCACACACAGTGATATGAGTGAGGCACCAGGTCAGACCCTGGGGCGAGAGTGCGGCAGGATTCTGGAACACACGCCTCACACACAGTGATATGAGTGAGGCACCAGGTCAGACCCTGGGGCGAGAGTGTGGCAGGATTCTGGAACACACGCCTCACACACAGTGATATGAGTGAGGCACCAGGTCAGACCCTGGGGCGAGAGTGCAGCAGGACCCTGGAACACACCCCGCACACACAGTGATATGAGTGAGGCACCAGGTCAGACCCTGGGGCGAGAGTGCGTCAGGATCCTGGAACACACCCCACACACACAGTGATATAAGTGAGGCACCAGGTCAGACCCTGGGGCGAGAGTGCGGCAGGATCCTGGAACATACCCCATACACAGTGATAAGAGTGAGGCACCAGGTCAGACCCTGGGGCGAGAGTGCGGCAGGATCCTGGAACACACGCCTCAAACACAGTGATATGAGTGAGGCACCAGGTCAGACCCTGAGGTGATAGTGCGCCAGGATCCTGGAACACACGCCTCACACACAGTGATATGAGTGAGGCACCAAGTCAGACCCCGGGGCGAGAGTGCGGCAGGATCCTGGAACACACCCCGCACACACAGTGATATGAGTGAGGCACCAGCTCAGACCCTGGGGCGAGAGTGCGGCAGGATCCTGGAACACACCCCGCACACACAGTGATATGAGTGAGGCACCAGGTCAGACCCTGGGGCGAGAGTGCAGCAGGACCCTGGAACACACCCCGCACACACAGTGATATGAGTGAGGCACCAGGTCAGACCCTGGGGCGAGAGTGCGTCAGGATCCTGGAACACACCCCACACACACAGTGATATAAGTGAGGCACCAGGTCAGACCCTGGGGCGAGAGTGCGGCAGGATCCTGGAACATACCCCATACACAGTGATAAGAGTGAGGCACCAGGTCAGACCCTGGGGCGAGAGTGCGGCAGGATCCTGGAACACACGCCTCAAACACAGTGATATGAGTGAGGCACCAGGTCAGACCCTGAGGTGATAGTGCGCCAGGATCCTGGAACACACGCCTCAAACACAGTGATATGAGTGAGGCACCAAGTCAGACCCTAGGGTGAGAGTGCGCCAGTATCCTGGAACACACGCTTCACACACAGTGATATGAGTGAGGCACCAAGTCAGACCCCGGGGCGAGAGTGCATCAGGATCCTGGAACACACCCCGCACACACAGTGATATGAGTGAGGCACCAGGTCAAACCCTGGGGCGAGAGTGCGGCAGGATTCTGGAACACACGCCTCACACACAATGATATGAGTGAGGCACCAGCTCAGACCCTGGGGCGAGAGTGCGGCAGGATCCTGGAACACACCCCGCACACACAGTGATATGAGTGAGGCACCAGGTCAGACCCTGGGGCGAGAGTGCAGCAGGACCCTGGAACACACCCCGCACACACAGTGATATGAGTGAGGCACCAGGTCAGACCCTGGGGCGAGAGTGCGTCAGGATCCTGGAACACACCCCACACACACAGTGATATAAGTGAGGCACCAGGTCAGACCCTGGGGCGAGAGTGCGGCAGGATCCTGGAACATACCCCATACACAGTGATAAGAGTGAGGCACCAGGTCAGACCCTGGGGCGAGAGTGCGGCAGGATCCTGGAACACACGCCTCAAACACAGTGATATGAGTGAGGCACCAGGTCAGACCCTGAGGTGATAGTGCGCCAGGATCCTGGAACACACGCCTCACACACAGTGATATGAGTGAGGCACCAAGTCAGACCCCGGGGCGAGAGTGCGGCAGGATCCTGGAACACACCCCGCACACACAGTGATATGAGTGAGGCACCAGGTCAGACCCTGGGGCGAGAGTGCGGCAGGATTCTGGAACACACCCCGCACACACAGTGATATGAGTGAGGCACCAGGTCAGACTCTGGGGCGAGAGTGCGGCAGGATCCTGGAACACACCCCGCACACACAGTGATATGAGTGAGGCACCAGGTCAGACCCTGGGGCGAGAGTGCGGCAGGATCCTGGAACACACCCCGCACACACAGTGATATGAGTGAGGCACCGGGTCAGACCCTGGGGCGAGAGTGCGGCAGGATTCTGGAACACACCCCGCACACACAGTGATATGAGTGAGGCACCGGGTCAGACCCTGGGGCGAGAGTGCGGCAGGATTCTGGAACACACGCCTCACACACAGTGATATGAGTGAGGCACCAGGTCAGACCCTGGGGCGAGAGTGCGGCAGGATTCTGGAACACAGGCCTCACACACAGTGATGTGAGTGAGGCACCAGGTCAGACCCTGGGGCGAGAGTGCGGCAGGATCCTGGAACACACGCCTCACACACAGTGTTGTGAGTGAGGCACCAGGTCAGACCCTGGGGCGAGAGTGCGGCAGGATCCTGGAACACACGCCTCACACACAGTGATATGAGTGAGGAATCCGGTCAGACCCTGGAGTGAGAGTGCGGCAGTATCCTGGAACACACCCCGCACACACAGTGATATGAGTGAGGCACCAGGTCAGACCCTGGGGCGAGAGTGCGGCAGGATCCTGGAACACACCCCGCACACACAGTGATATGAGTGAGGCACCAGGTCAGACCCTGGGGCGAGAGTGCGGCAGTATCCTGGAACACACCCCGCACACACAGTGATATGAGTGAGGCACCAGGTCAGACCCTGGGGCGAGAGTGCGGCAGGATCCTGGAACACACCCCGCACACACTGTTATATGAGTGAGGCACCAGGTCAGACCCTGGGGCGAGAGTGCGGCAGGTTCCTGGAACACACCCCGCACACACAGTGATATGAGTGAGGCACCAGGTCAGAACCTGGGGCGAGAGTGCGGCAGGATCCTGGAACACACCCCGCACACACAGTGATATGAGTGAGGCACCAGGTCAGACCCTGGGATGAGAGTGCGGCAGGATCCTGGAACACACGCCTCGCACACAGTGATATGAGTGAGGCACCAGGTCAGACCCTGGGGTGAGAGTGCGGCAGGATCCTGGAACACACGCCTCGCACACAGTTATATGAGTGAGGCACCAGGTCAGACCCTGGGGCGAGAGTGCGGCAGGATCCTGGAACACACACAATGATATGAGTGAGGCACCAGGTCAGACCCTGGGGCGAGAGTGCGGCAGGATCCTGGAACACACCCCGCACACACAGTGATATGAGTGAGGCACCAGGTCAGACCCTGGGGCGAGAGTGCGGCAGGATCCTGGAACACACCCCGCACACACAGTGATATGAGTGAGGCACCAGGTCAGACCCTGGGGCGAGAGTGCGGCAGGATCCTGGAACACACGCCTCGCAGACAGTTATATGAGTGAGGCACCAGGTCAGACCCTGGGGCGAGAGTGCGGCAGGATCCTGGAACACACCCCGCACACACAGTGATATGAGTGAGGTACCAGGTCAGACCCTGGGGCGAGAGTGCGGCAGGATCCTGGAACACACCCCGCACACACAGTGATATGAGTGAGGCACCAGGTCAGACCCTGGGTTGAGAGTGCGGCAGGATCCTGGAACACACGCCTCGCACACAGTGATATGAGTGAGGCACCAGGTCAGACCCTGGGGCGAGAGTGCGGCAGGATCCTGGAACACCCCCCGCACACACAGTGATATGAGTGAGGCACCAGGTCAGACCCTGGGGCGAGAGTGCGGCAGGACCCTGGAACACACCCCGCACACACAGTGATATGAGTGAGGCACCAGGTCAGACCCTGGGGCGAGAGTGCGGCAGGATCCTGGAACACACCCCGTACAGACAATGATATGAGTGAGGCACCAGGTCAGACTCTGGGGTGAGAGTGCGGCAGGATCCTGGAACACACCCCGCACACACAGTGATATGAGTGAGGCACCAGGTCAGACCCTGGGGCGAGAGTGCGGCAGAATCCTGGAACATACCCCATACACAGTGATATGAGTGAGGCACCAGGTCAGACCCTGGGGCGAGAGTGCGGCAGGATCCTGGAACATACCCCATACACAGTGATAAGAGTGAGGCACCAGGTCAGACCTTGGGGCGAGAGTGCGGCAGGATCCTGGAACACACGCCTCAAACACAGTGATATGAGTGAGGCACCAGGTCAGACCCTGAGGTGATAGTGCGCCAGGATCCTGGAACACACGCCTCACACACAGTGATATGAGTGAGGCACCAAGTCAGACCCCGGGGCGAGAGTGCGGCAGGATCCTGGAACACACCCCGCACACACAGTGATATGAGTGAGGCACCAGGTCAGACCCTGGGGCGAGAGTGCGGCAGGATTCTGGAACACACCCCGCACACACAGTGATATGAGTGAGGCACCAGGTCAGACTCTGGGGCGAGAGTGCGGCAGGATCCTGGAACACACCCCACACACACAGTGATATGAGTGAGGCACCAGGTCAGACCCTGGGGCGAGAGTGCGGCAGGATCCTGGAACACACCCCGCACACACAGTGATATGAGTGAGGCACCAGGTCAGACCCTGGGGCGAGAGTGCGGCAGGATCCTGGAACACCCCCCGCACACACAGTGATATGAGTGAGGCACCAGGTCAGACCCTGGGGCGAGAGTGCGGCAGGATCCTGGAACACACCCCGCACACACAGTGATATGAGTGAGGCACCGGGTCAGACCCTGGGGCGAGAGTGCGGCAGGATCCTGGAACACACCCCGCACACACAGTGATATGAGTGAGGCACCGGGTAAGACCCTGGGGCGAGAGTGCGGCAGGATTCTGGAACACACGCCTCATACACAGTGATATGAGTGAGGCACCAGGTCAGACCCTGGGGCGAGAGTGCGGCAGGATTCTGGAACACAGGCCTCACACACAGTGATGTGAGTGAGGCACCAGGTCAGACCCTGGGGCGAGAGTGCGGCAGGATCCTGGAACACACGCCTCACACACAGTGTTGTGAGTGAGGCACCAGGTCAGACCCTGGGGCGAGAGTGCGGCAGGATCCTGGAACACACGCCTCACACACAGTGATATGAGTGAGGAATCCGGTCAGACCCTGGAGTGAGAGTGCGGCAGTATCCTGGAACACACCCCGCACACACAGTGATATGAGTGAGGCACCAGGTCAGACCCTGGGGCGAGAGTGCGGCAGGATCCTGGAACACACCCCGCACACACAGTGATATGAGTGAGGCACCAGGTCAGACCCTGGGGCGAGAGTGCGGCAGGATCCTGGAACACACGCCTCACACACAGTGATATGAGTGAGGCACCAGGTCAGACCCTGGGGCGAGAGTGCGGCAGGATCCTGGAACACACGCCTCACACACAGTGATATGAGTGAGGCACCAGGTCAGTCCCTGGGGCGAGAGTGCGGCAGGATCCTGGAACACACCCCGCACACACAGTGATATGAGTGAGGCACCAGGTCAGACCCTGGGGCGAGAGTGCGGCAGGATTCTGGAACACACCCCGCACACACAGTGATATGAGTGAGGCACCAGGTCAGACTCTGGGGCGAGAGTGCGGCAGGATCCTGGAACACACCCCGCACACACAGTGATATGAGTGAGGCACCAGGTCAGACCCTGGGGCGAGAGTGCGGCAGGATCCTGGAACACACCCCGCACACACAGTGATATGAGTGAGTCACCAGGTCAGACCCTGGGGCGAGAGTGCGGCAGGATCCTGGAACACCCCCCGCACACACAGTGATATGAGTGAGGCACCGGGTCAGACCCTGGGGCGAGAGTGCGGCAGGATCCTGGAACACACCCCGCACACACAGTGATATGAGTGAGGCACCGGGTCAGACCCTGGGGCGAGAGTGCGGCAGGATCCTGGAACACACCCCGCACACACAGTGATATGAGTGAGGCACCGGGTCAGACCCTGGGGCGAGAGTGCGGCAGTATTCTGGAACACACGCCTCACACACAGTGATATGAGTGAGGCACCAGGTCAGACCCTGGGGCGAGAGTGCGGCAGGATTCTGGAACACACGCCGCACACACAGTGATATGAGTGAGGCACCAGGTCAGACCCTGGGGCGATAGTGCGGCAGGATCCTGGAACACACCCCGTACACACAGTGATATGAGTGAGGCACCAGGTCAGACCCCGGGGCGCGATTGCAGCAGGATTCTGGAACACACGCCTCACACACAGTGATATGAGTGAGGCACCAGGTCAGACCCTGGGGCGAGAGTGCGGCAGGATCCTGGAACACACGCCTCACACACAGTGATATGAGTGAGGCACCAAGTCAGACCCCGGGGCGAGAGTGCGTCAGGATCCTGGAACACACCCTGCACACACAGTGATATGAGTGAGGCACCAGGTCAAACCCTGGGGCGAGAGTGCGGCAGGATTCTGGAACACACGCCTCACACACAGTGATATGAGTGAGGCACCAGGTCAGACCCTGGGGCGAGAGTGCGGCAGGATCCTGGAACACACCCCGCACACACAGTGATATGAGTGAGGCACCAGGTCAGACCCTAAGGGGAGAGTGCAGCTGGATCCTGGAACACACCCCGCACACACAATGATATGAGTGAGGCACCAGGTCAGACCCTGGGGCGAGAGTGCGGCAGGATTCTGGAACACACGCCTCACACACAGTGATATGAGTGAGGCACCAGGTCAGACCCTGGGGCGAGAGTGTGGCAGGATTCTGGAACACACGCCTCACACACAGTGATATGAGTGAGGCACCAGGTCAGACCCTGGGGCGAGAGTGCGGCAGGATTCTGGAACACACGCCTCACACACAGTGATATGAGTGAGGCACCAGGTCAGACCCTGGGGCGAGAGTGCGGCAGTATCCTGGAACATACCCCATACACAGTGATATGAGTGAGGCACCAGGTCAGACCCTGGGGCGAGAGTGCGGCAGGATCCTAGAACACACGCCTCAAACACAGTGATATGAGTGAGGCACCAAGTCAGACCCTAGGGTGAGAGTGCGCCAGTATCCTGGAACACACGCTTCACACACAGTGATATGAGTGAGGCACCAAGTCAGACCCCGGGGCGAGAGTGCATCAGGATCCTGGAACACACCCCGCACACACAGTGATATGAGTGAGGCACCAGGTCAAACCCTGGGGCGAGAGTGCGGCAGGATTCTGGAACACACGCCTCACACACAGTGATATGAGTGAGGCACCAGCTCAGACCCTGGGGCGAGAGTGCGGCAGGATCCTGGAACACACCCCGCACACACAGTGATATGAGTGAGGCACCAGGTCAGACCCTGGGGCGAGAGTGCAGCAGGACCCTGGAACACACCCCGCACACACAGTGATATGAGTGAGGCACCAGGTCAGACCCTGGGGCGAGAGTGCGTCAGGATCCTGGAACACACCCCACACACACAGTGATATAAGTGAGGCACCAGGTCAGACCCTGGGGCGAGAGTGCGGCAGGATCCTGGAACATACCCCATACACAGTGATAAGAGTGAGGCACCAGGTCAGACCCTGGGGCGAGAGTGCGGCAGGATCCTGGAACACACGCCTCAAACACAGTGATATGAGTGAGGCACCAGGTCAGACCCTTAGGTGATAGTGCGCCAGGATCCTGGAACACACGCCTCACACACAGTGATATGAGTGAGGCACCAAGTCAGACCCCGGGGCGAGAGTGCGGCAGGATCCTGGAACACACCCCGCACACACAGTGATATGAGTGAGGCACCAGGTCAGACCCTGGGGCGAGAGTGCGGCAGGATTCTGGAACACACCCCGCACACACAGTGATATGAGTGAGGCACCAGGTCAGACTCTGGGGAGAGAGTGCGGCAGGATCCTGGAACACACCCCGCACACACAGTGATATGAGTGAGGCACCAGGTCAGACCCTGGGGCGAGAGTGCGGCAGGATCCTGGAACACACCCCGCACACACAGTGATATGAGTGAGGCACCAGGTCAGACCCTGGGGCGAGAGTGCGGCAGGATCCTGGAACACCCCCCACACACACAGTGATATGAGTGAGGCACCAGGTCAGACCCTGGGGCGAGAGTACGGCAGGATCCTGGAACACACCCCGCACACACAGTGATATGAGTGAGGCACCGGGTCAGACCCTGGGGCGAGAGTGCGGCAGGATCCTGGAACACACCCCGCACACACAGTGATATGAGTGAGGCACCGGGTCAGACCCTGGGGCGAGAGTGCGGCAGGATTCTGGAACACACGCCTCACACACAGTGATATGAGTGAGGCACCAGGTCAGACCCTGGGGCGAGAGTGCGGCAGGATTCTGGAACACAGGCCTCACACACAGTGATGTGAGTGAGGCACCAGGTCAGACCCTGGGGCGAGAGTGCGGCAGGATCCTGGAACACACGCCTCACACACAGTGTTGTGAGTGAGGCACCAGGTCAGACCCTGGGGCGAGAGTGCGGCAGGATCCTGGAACACACGCCTCACACACAGTGATATGAGTGAGGAATCCGGTCAGACCCTGGAGTGAGAGTGCGGCAGTATCCTGGAACACACCCCGCACACACAGTGATATGAGTGAGGCACCAGGTCAGACCCTGGGGCGAGAGTGCGGCAGGATCCTGGAACACACCCCGCACACACAGTGATATGAGTGAGGCACCAGGTCAGACCCTGGGGCGAGAGTGCGGCAGGATTCTGGAACACAGGCCTCACACACAGTGATGTGAGTGAGGCACCAGGTCAGACCCTGGGGCGAGAGTGCGGCAGGATTCTGGAACACACGCCTCACACACAGTGATATGAGTGAGGCACCAGGTCAGACCCTGGGGCGAGAGTGTGGCAGGATTCTGGAACACACGCCTCACACACAGTGATATGAGTGAGGCACCAGGTCAGACCCTGGGGCGAGAGTGCAGCAGGACCCTGGAACACACCCCGCACACACAGTGATATGAGTGAGGCACCAGGTCAGACCCTGGGGCGAGAGTGCGTCAGGATCCTGGAACACACCCCACACACACAGTGATATAAGTGAGGCACCAGGTCAGACCCTGGGGCGAGAGTGCGGCAGGATCCTGGAACATACCCCATACACAGTGATAAGAGTGAGGCACCAGGTCAGACCCTGGGGCGAGAGTGCGGCAGGATCCTGGAACACACGCCTCAAACACAGTGATATGAGTGAGGCACCAGGTCAGACCCTGAGGTGATAGTGCGCCAGGATCCTGGAACACACGCCTCACACACAGTGATATGAGTGAGGCACCAAGTCAGACCCCGGGGCGAGAGTGCGGCAGGATCCTGGAACACACCCCGCACACACAGTGATATGAGTGAGGCACCAGCTCAGACCCTGGGGCGAGAGTGCGGCAGGATCCTGGAACACACCCCGCACACACAGTGATATGAGTGAGGCACCAGGTCAGACCCTGGGGCGAGAGTGCAGCAGGACCCTGGAACACACCCCGCACACACAGTGATATGAGTGAGGCACCAGGTCAGACCCTGGGGCGAGAGTGCGTCAGGATCCTGGAACACACCCCACACACACAGTGATATAAGTGAGGCACCAGGTCAGACCCTGGGGCGAGAGTGCGGCAGGATCCTGGAACATACCCCATACACAGTGATAAGAGTGAGGCACCAGGTCAGACCCTGGGGCGAGAGTGCGGCAGGATCCTGGAACACACGCCTCAAACACAGTGATATGAGTGAGGCACCAGGTCAGACCCTGAGGTGATAGTGCGCCAGGATCCTGGAACACACGCCTCAAACACAGTGATATGAGTGAGGCACCAAGTCAGACCCTAGGGTGAGAGTGCGCCAGTATCCTGGAACACACGCTTCACACACAGTGATATGAGTGAGGCACCAAGTCAGACCCCGGGGCGAGAGTGCATCAGGATCCTGGAACACACCCCGCACACACAGTGATATGAGTGAGGCACCAGGTCAAACCCTGGGGCGAGAGTGCGGCAGGATTCTGGAACACACGCCTCACACACAATGATATGAGTGAGGCACCAGCTCAGACCCTGGGGCGAGAGTGCGGCAGGATCCTGGAACACACCCCGCACACACAGTGATATGAGTGAGGCACCAGGTCAGACCCTGGGGCGAGAGTGCAGCAGGACCCTGGAACACACCCCGCACACACAGTGATATGAGTGAGGCACCAGGTCAGACCCTGGGGCGAGAGTGCGTCAGGATCCTGGAACACACCCCACACACACAGTGATATAAGTGAGGCACCAGGTCAGACCCTGGGGCGAGAGTGCGGCAGGATCCTGGAACATACCCCATACACAGTGATAAGAGTGAGGCACCAGGTCAGACCCTGGGGCGAGAGTGCGGCAGGATCCTGGAACACACGCCTCAAACACAGTGATATGAGTGAGGCACCAGGTCAGACCCTGAGGTGATAGTGCGCCAGGATCCTGGAACACACGCCTCACACACAGTGATATGAGTGAGGCACCAAGTCAGACCCCGGGGCGAGAGTGCGGCAGGATCCTGGAACACACCCCGCACACACAGTGATATGAGTGAGGCACCAGGTCAGACCCTGGGGCGAGAGTGCGGCAGGATTCTGGAACACACCCCGCACACACAGTGATATGAGTGAGGCACCAGGTCAGACTCTGGGGCGAGAGTGCGGCAGGATCCTGGAACACACCCCGCACACACAGTGATATGAGTGAGGCACCAGGTCAGACCCTGGGGCGAGAGTGCGGCAGGATCCTGGAACACACCCCGCACACACAGTGATATGAGTGAGGCACCGGGTCAGACCCTGGGGCGAGAGTGCGGCAGGATTCTGGAACACACCCCGCACACACAGTGATATGAGTGAGGCACCGGGTCAGACCCTGGGGCGAGAGTGCGGCAGGATTCTGGAACACACGCCTCACACACAGTGATATGAGTGAGGCACCAGGTCAGACCCTGGGGCGAGAGTGCGGCAGGATTCTGGAACACAGGCCTCACACACAGTGATGTGAGTGAGGCACCAGGTCAGACCCTGGGGCGAGAGTGCGGCAGGATCCTGGAACACACGCCTCACACACAGTGTTGTGAGTGAGGCACCAGGTCAGACCCTGGGGCGAGAGTGCGGCAGGATCCTGGAACACACGCCTCACACACAGTGATATGAGTGAGGAATCCGGTCAGACCCTGGAGTGAGAGTGCGGCAGTATCCTGGAACACACCCCGCACACACAGTGATATGAGTGAGGCACCAGGTCAGACCCTGGGGCGAGAGTGCGGCAGGATCCTGGAACACACCCCGCACACACAGTGATATGAGTGAGGCACCAGGTCAGACCCTGGGGCGAGAGTGCGGCAGTATCCTGGAACACACCCCGCACACACAGTGATATGAGTGAGGCACCAGGTCAGACCCTGGGGCGAGAGTGCGGCAGGATCCTGGAACACACCCCGCACACACTGTTATATGAGTGAGGCACCAGGTCAGACCCTGGGGCGAGAGTGCGGCAGGTTCCTGGAACACACCCCGCACACACAGTGATATGAGTGAGGCACCAGGTCAGAACCTGGGGCGAGAGTGCGGCAGGATCCTGGAACACACCCCGCACACACAGTGATATGAGTGAGGCACCAGGTCAGACCCTGGGATGAGAGTGCGGCAGGATCCTGGAACACACGCCTCGCACACAGTGATATGAGTGAGGCACCAGGTCAGACCCTGGGGTGAGAGTGCGGCAGGATCCTGGAACACACGCCTCGCACACAGTTATATGAGTGAGGCACCAGGTCAGACCCTGGGGCGAGAGTGCGGCAGGATCCTGGAACACACACAATGATATGAGTGAGGCACCAGGTCAGACCCTGGGGCGAGAGTGCGGCAGGATCCTGGAACACACCCCGCACACACAGTGATATGAGTGAGGCACCAGGTCAGACCCTGGGGCGAGAGTGCGGCAGGATCCTGGAACACACCCCGCACACACAGTGATATGAGTGAGGCACCAGGTCAGACCCTGGGGCGAGAGTGCGGCAGGATCCTGGAACACACGCCTCGCACACAGTTATATGAGTGAGGCACCAGGTCAGACCCTGGGGCGAGAGTGCGGCAGGATCCTGGAACACACCCCGCACACACAGTGATATGAGTGAGGTACCAGGTCAGACCCTGGGGCGAGAGTGCGGCAGGATCCTGGAACACACCCCGCACACACAGTGATATGAGTGAGGCACCAGGTCAGACCCTGGGTTGAGAGTGCGGCAGGATCCTGGA
Organism: Pseudophryne corroboree; assembly: GCF_028390025.1. Classification (NCBI taxonomy): domain Eukaryota; kingdom Metazoa; phylum Chordata; class Amphibia; order Anura; family Myobatrachidae; genus Pseudophryne; species Pseudophryne corroboree. The sequence goes on along the minus strand of NC_086449.1, from coordinate 4,878,052 downwards.
ACACACGCCTCGCACACAGTGATATGAGTGAGGCACCAGGTCAGACCCTGGGGCGAGAGTGCGGCAGGATCCTGGAACACCCCCCGCACACACAGTGATATGAGAGAGGCACCAGGTCAGACCCTGGGGCGAGAGTGCGGCAGGACCCTGGAACACACCCCGCACACACAGTGATATGAGTGAGGCACCAGGTCAGACCCTGGGGCGAGAGTGCGGCAGGATCCTGGAACACACCCCGTACAGACAATGATATGAGTGAGGCACCAGGTCAGACTCTGGGGTGAGAGTGCGGCAGGATCCTGGAACACACCCCGCACACACAGTGATATGAGTGAGGCACCAGGTCAGACCCTGGGGCGAGAGTGCGGCAGAATCCTGGAACATACCCCATACACAGTGATATGAGTGAGGCACCAGGTCAGACCCTGGGGCGAGAGTGCGGCAGGATCCTGGAACATACCCCATACACAGTGATAAGAGTGAGGCACCAGGTCAGACCTTGGGGCGAGAGTGCGGCAGGATCCTGGAACACACGCCTCAAACACAGTGATATGAGTGAGGCACCAGGTCAGACCCTGAGGTGATAGTGCGCCAGGATCCTGGAACACACGCCTCACACACAGTGATATGAGTGAGGCACCAAGTCAGACCCCGGGGCGAGAGTGCGGCAGGATCCTGGAACACACCCCGCACACACAGTGATATGAGTGAGGCACCAGGTCAGACCCTGGGGGCGAGAGTGCGGCAGGATTCTGGAACACACCCCGCACACACAGTGATATGAGTGAGGCACCAGGTCAGACTCTGGGGCGAGAGTGCGGCAGGATCCTGGAACACACCCCACACACACAGTGATATGAGTGAGGCACCAGGTCAGACCCTGGGGCGAGAGTGCGGCAGGATCCTGGAACACACCCCGCACACACAGTGATATGAGTGAGGCACCAGGTCAGACCCTGGGGCGAGAGTGCGGCAGGATCCTGGAACACCCCCCGCACACACAGTGATATGAGTGAGGCACCAGGTCAGACCCTGGGGCGAGAGTGCGGCAGGATCCTGGAACACACCCCGCACACACAGTGATATGAGTGAGGCACCGGGTCAGACCCTGGGGCGAGAGTGCGGCAGGATCCTGGAACACACCCCGCACACACAGTGATATGAGTGAGGCACCGGGTAAGACCCTGGGGCGAGAGTGCGGCAGGATTCTGGAACACACGCCTCATACACAGTGATATGAGTGAGGCACCAGGTCAGACCCTGGGGCGAGAGTGCGGCAGGATTCTGGAACACAGGCCTCACACACAGTGATGTGAGTGAGGCACCAGGTCAGACCCTGAGGCGAGAGTGCGGCAGGATCCTGGAACACACGCCTCACACACAGTGTTGTGAGTGAGGCACCAGGTCAGACCCTGGGGCGAGAGTGCGGCAGGATCCTGGAACACACGCCTCACACACAGTGATATGAGTGAGGAATCCGGTCAGACCCTGGAGTGAGAGTGCGGCAGTATCCTGGAACACACCCCGCACACACAGTGATATGAGTGAGGCACCAGGTCAGACCCTGGGGCGAGAGTGCGGCAGGATCCTGGAACACACCCCGCACACACAGTGATATGAGTGAGGCACCAGGTCAGACCCTGGGGCGAGAGTGCGGCAGGATCCTGGAACACACGCCTCACACACAGTGATATGAGTGAGGCACCAGGTCAGACCCTGGGGCGAGAGTGCGGCAGGATCCTGGAACACACGCCTCACACACAGTGATATGAGTGAGGCACCAGGTCAGTCCCTGGGGCGAGAGTGCGGCAGGATCCTGGAACACACCCCGCACACACAGTGATATGAGTGAGGCACCAGGTCAGACCCTGGGGCGAGAGTGCGGCAGGATTCTGGAACACACCCCGCACACACAGTGATATGAGTGAGGCACCAGGTCAGACTCTGGGGCGAGAGTGCGGCAGGATCCTGGAACACACCCCGCACACACAGTGATATGAGTGAGGCACCAGGTCAGACCCTGGGGCGAGAGTGCGGCAGGTTCCTGGAACACACCCCGCACACACAGTGATATGAGTGAGTCACCAGGTCAGACCCTGGGGCGAGAGTGCGGCAGGATCCTGGAACACCCCCCGCACACACAGTGATATGAGTGAGGCACCAGGTCAGACCCTGGGGCGAGAGTGCGGCAGGATCCTGGAACACACCCCGCACACACAGTGATATGAGTGAGGCACCGGGTCAGACCCTGGGGCGAGAGTGCGGCAGGATCCTGGAACACACCCCGCACACACAGTGATATGAGTGAGGCACCGGGTCAGACCCTGGGGCGAGAGTGCGGCAGTATTCTGGAACACACGCCTCACACACAGTGATATGAGTGAGGCACCAGGTCAGACCCTGGGGCGAGAGTGCGGCAGGATTCTGGAACACACGCCGCACACACAGTGATATGAGTGAGGCACCAGGTCAGACCCTGGGGCGATAGTGCGGCAGGATCCTGGAACACACCCCGTACACACAGTGATATGAGTGAGGCACCAGGTCAGACCCCGGGGCGCGATTGCAGCAGGATTCTGGAACACACGCCTCACACACAGTGATATGAGTGAGGCACCAGGTCAGACCCTGGGGCGAGAGTGCGGCAGGATCCTGGAACACACGCCTCACACACAGTGATATGAGTGAGGCACCAAGTCAGACCCCGGGGCGAGAGTGCGTCAGGATCCTGGAACACACCCTGCACACACAGTGATATGAGTGAGGCACCAGGTCAAACCCTGGGGCGAGAGTGCGGCAGGATTCTGGAACACACGCCTCACACACAGTGATATGAGTGAGGCACCAGGTCAGACCCTGGGGCGAGAGTGCGGCAGGATCCTGGAACACACCCCGCACACACAGTGATATGAGTGAGGCACCAGGTCAGACCCTAAGGGGAGAGTGCAGCTGGATCCTGGAACACACCCCGCACACACAGTGATATGAGTGAGGCACCAGGTCAGACCCTGGGGCGAGAGTGCGGCAGGATTCTGGAACACACGCCTCACACACAGTGATATGAGTGAGGCACCAGGTCAGACCCTGGGGCGAGAGTGTGGCAGGATTCTGGAACACACGCCTCACACACAGTGATATGAGTGAGGCACCAGGTCAGACCCTGGGGCGAGAGTGCGGCAGGATTCTGGAACACACGCCTCACACACAGTGATATGAGTGAGGCACCAGGTCAGACCCTGGGGCGAGAGTGCGGCAGTATCCTGGAACATACCCCATACACAGTGATATGAGTGAGGCACCAGGTCAGACCCTGGGGCGAGAGTGCGGCAGGATCCTAGAACACACGCCTCAAACACAGTGATATGAGTGAGGCACCAAGTCAGACCCTAGGGTGAGAGTGCGCCAGTATCCTGGAACACACGCTTCACACACAGTGATATGAGTGAGGCACCAAGTCAGACCCCGGGGCGAGAGTGCATCAGGATCCTGGAACACACCCCGCACACACAGTGATATGAGTGAGGCACCAGGTCAAACCCTGGGGCGAGAGTGCGGCAGGATTCTGGAACACACGCCTCACACACAGTGATATGAGTGAGGCACCAGCTCAGACCCTGGGGCGAGAGTGCGGCAGGATCCTGGAACACACCCCGCACACACAGTGATATGAGTGAGGCACCAGGTCAGACCCTGGGGCGAGAGTGCAGCAGGACCCTGGAACACACCCCGCACACACAGTGATATGAGTGAGGCACCAGGTCAGACCCTGGGGCGAGAGTGCGTCAGGATCCTGGAACACACCCCACACACACAGTGATATAAGTGAGGCACCAGGTCAGACCCTGGGGCGAGAGTGCGGCAGGATCCTGGAACATACCCCATACACAGTGATAAGAGTGAGGCACCAGGTCAGACCCTGGGGCGAGAGTGCGGCAGGATCCTGGAACACACGCCTCAAACACAGTGATATGAGTGAGGCACCAGGTCAGACCCTTAGGTGATAGTGCGCCAGGATCCTGGAACACACGCCTCACACACAGTGATATGAGTGAGGCACCAAGTCAGACCCCGGGGCGAGAGTGCGGCAGGATCCTGGAACACACCCCGCACACACAGTGATATGAGTGAGGCACCAGGTCAGACCCTGGGGCGAGAGTGCGGCAGGATTCTGGAACACACCCCGCACACACAGTGATATGAGTGAGGCACCAGGTCAGACTCTGGGGAGAGAGTGCGGCAGGATCCTGGAACACACCCCGCACACACAGTGATATGAGTGAGGCACCAGGTCAGACCCTGGGGCGAGAGTGCGGCAGGATCCTGGAACACACCCCGCACACACAGTGATATGAGTGAGGCACCAGGTCAGACCCTGGGGCGAGAGTGCGGCAGGATCCTGGAACACCCCCCACACACACAGTGATATGAGTGAGGCACCAGGTCAGACCCTGGGGCGAGAGTACGGCAGGATCCTGGAACACACCCCGCACACACAGTGATATGAGTGAGGCACCGGGTCAGACCCTGGGGCGAGAGTGCGGCAGGATCCTGGAACACACCCCGCACACACAGTGATATGAGTGAGGCACCGGGTCAGACCCTGGGGCGAGAGTGCGGCAGGATTCTGGAACACACGCCTCACACACAGTGATATGAGTGAGGCACCAGGTCAGACCCTGGGGCGAGAGTGCGGCAGGATTCTGGAACACAGGCCTCACACACAGTGATGTGAGTGAGGCACCAGGTCAGACCCTGGGGCGAGAGTGCGGCAGGATCCTGGAACACACGCCTCACACACAGTGTTGTGAGTGAGGCACCAGGTCAGACCCTGGGGCGAGAGTGCGGCAGGATCCTGGAACACACGCCTCACACACAGTGATATGAGTGAGGAATCCGGTCAGACCCTGGAGTGAGAGTGCGGCAGTATCCTGGAACACACCCCGCACACACAGTGATATGAGTGAGGCACCAGGTCAGACCCTGGGGCGAGAGTGCGGCAGGATCCTGGAACACACCCCGCACACACAGTGATATGAGTGAGGCACCAGGTCAGACCCTGGGGCGAGAGTGCGGCAGTATCCTGGAACACACCCCGCACACACAGTGATATGAGTGAGGCACCAGGTCAGACCCTGGGGCGAGAGTGCGGCAGGATCCTGGAACACACCCCGCACACACTGTTATATGAGTGAGGCACCAGGTCAGACCCTGGGGCGAGAGTGCGGCAGGTTCCTGGAACACACCCCGCACACACAGTGATATGAGTGAGGCACCAGGTCAGAACCTGGGGCGAGAGTGCGGCAGGATCCTGGAACACACCCCGCACACACAGTGATATGAGTGAGGCACCAGGTCAGACCCTGGGATGAGAGTGCGGCAGGATCCTGGAACACACGCCTCGCACACAGTGATATGAGTGAGGCACCAGGTCAGACCCTGGGGTGAGAGTGCGGCAGGATCCTGGAACACACGCCTCGCACACAGTTATATGAGTGAGGCACCAGGTCAGACCCTGGGGCGAGAGTGCGGCAGGATCCTGGAACACACACAATGATATGAGTGAGGCACCAGGTCAGACCCTGGGGCGATAGTGCGGCAGGATCCTGGAACACACCCCGTACACACAGTGATATGAGTGAGGCACCAGGTCAGACCCCGGGGCGCGATTGCAGCAGGATTCTGGAACACACGCCTCACACACAGTGATAGAGTGAGGCACCAGGTCAGACCCTGGGGCGAGAGTGCGGCAGGATCCTGGAACACACGCCTCACACACAGTGATATGAGTGAGGCACCAAGTCAGACCCCGGGGCGAGAGTGCGGCAGGATCCTGGAACACACCCCGCACACACAGTGATATGAGTGAGGCACCGGGTCAGACCCTGGGGCGAGAGTGCGGCAGGATTCTGGAACACACGCCTCACACACAGTGATATGAGTGAGGCACCAGGTCAGACCCTGGGGCGAGAGTGCGGCAGGATTCTGGAACACAGGCCTCACACACAGTGATGTGAGTGAGGCACCAGGTCAGACCCTGGGGCGAGAGTGCGGCAGGATCCTGGAACACACGCCTCACACACAGTGTTGTGAGTGAGGCACCAGGTCAGACCCTGGGGCGAGAGTGCGGCAGGATCCTGGAACACACGCCTCACACACAGTGATATGAGTGAGGAATCCGGTCAGACCCTGGAGTGAGAGTGCGGCAGTATCCTGGAACACACCCCGCACACACAGTGATATGAGTGAGGCACCAGGTCAGACCCTGGGGCGAGAGTGCGGCAGGATCCTGGAACACACCCCGCACACACAGTGATATGAGTGAGGCACCAGGTCAGACCCTGGGGCGAGAGTGCGGCAGTATCCTGGAACACACCCCGCACACACAGTGATATGAGTGAGGCACCAGGTCAGACCCTGGGGCGAGAGTGCGGCAGGATCCTGGAACACACCCCGCACACACTGTTATATGAGTGAGGCACCAGGTCAGACCCTGGGGCGAGAGTGCGGCAGGTTCCTGGAACACACCCCGCACACACAGTGATATGAGTGAGGCACCAGGTCAGAACCTGGGGCGAGAGTGCGGCAGGATCCTGGAACACACCCCGCACACACAGTGATATGAGTGAGGCACCAGGTCAGACCCTGGGATGAGAGTGCGGCAGGATCCTGGAACACACGCCTCGCACACAGTGATATGAGTGAGGCACCAGGTCAGACCCTGGGGTGAGAGTGCGGCAGGATCCTGGAACACACGCCTCGCACACAGTTATATGAGTGAGGCACCAGGTCAGACCCTGGGGCGAGAGTGCGGCAGGATCCTGGAACACACACAATGATATGAGTGAGGCACCAGGTCAGACCCTGGGGCGATAGTGCGGCAGGATCCTGGAACACACCCCGTACACACAGTGATATGAGTGAGGCACCAGGTCAGACCCCGGGGCGCGATTGCAGCAGGATTCTGGAACACACGCCTCACACACAGTGATATGAGTGAGGCACCAGGTCAGACCCTGGGGCGAGAGTGCGGCAGGATCCTGGAACACACGCCTCACACACAGTGATATGAGTGAGGCACCAAGTCAGACCCCGGGGCGAGAGTGCGTCAGGATCCTGGAACACACCCTGCACACACAGTGATATGAGTGAGGCACCAGGTCAAACCCTGGGGCGAGAGTGCGGCAGGATTCTGGAACACATGCCTCACACACAGTGATATGAGTGAGGCACCAGGTCAGACCCTGGGGCGAGAGTGCGGCAGGATCCTGGAACACACCCCGCACACACAGTGATATGAGTGAGGCACCAGGTCAGACCCTAAGGGGAGAGTGCAGCTGGATCCTGGAACACACCCCGCACACACAGTGATATGAGTGAGGCACCAGGTCAGACCCTGGGGCGAGAGTGCGGCAGGATTCTGGAACACACGCCTCACACACAGTGATATGAGTGAGGCACCAGGTCAGACCCTGGGGCGAGAGTGTGGCAGGATTCTGGAACACACGCCTCACACACAGTGATATGAGTGAGGCACCAGGTCAGACCCTGGGGCGAGAGTGCGGCAGGATCCTAGAACACACGCCTCAAACACAGTGATATGAGTGAGGCACCAAGTCAGACCCTAGGGTGAGAGTGCGCCAGTATCCTGGAACACACGCTTCACACACAGTGATATGAGTGAGGCACCAAGTCAGACCCCGGGGCGAGAGTGCATCAGGATCCTGGAACACACCCCGCACACACAGTGATATGAGTGAGGCACCAGGTCAAACCCTGGGGCGAGAGTGCGGCAGGATTCTGGAACACACGCCTCACACACAGTGATATGAGTGAGGCACCAGCTCAGACCCTGGGGCGAGAGTGCGGCAGGATCCTGGAACACACCCCGCACACACAGTGATATGAGTGAGGCACCAGGTCAGACCCTGGGGCGAGAGTGCAGCAGGACCCTGGAACACACCCCGCACACACAGTGATATGAGTGAGGCACCAGGTCAAACCCTGGGGCGAGAGTGCGGCAGGATTCTGGAACACACGCCTCACACACAGTGATATGAGTGAGGCACCAGGTCAGACCCTGGGGCGAGAGTGCGGCAGGATCCTGGAACACACCCCGCACACACAGTGATATGAGTGAGGCACCAGGTCAGACCCTGGGGCGAGAGTGCGGCTGGATCCTGGAACACACCCCGCACACACAGTGATATGAGTGAGGCACCAGGTCAGACCCTGGGGCGAGAGTGCGGCAGGATTCTGGAACACACGCCTCACACACAGTGATATGAGTGAGGCACCAGGTCAGACCCTGGGGCGAGAGTGTGGCAGGATTCTATAAACACACGCCTCACACACAGTGATATGAGTGAGGCACCAGGTCAGACCCTGGGGCGAGAGTGCGGCAGGATTCTGGAACACACGCCTCACACACAGTGATATGAGTGAGGCACCAGGTCAGACCCTGGGGCGAGAGTGCGGCAGTATCCTGGAACATACCCCATACACAGTGATATGAGTGAGGCACCAGGTCAGACCCTGGGGCGAGAGTGCGGCAGGATCCTAGAACACACGCCTCAAACACAGTGATATGAGTGAGGCACCAAGTCAGACCCTAGGGTGAGAGTGCGCCAGTATCCTGGAACACACGCTTCACACACAGTGATATGAGTGAGGCACCAAGTCAGACCCCGGGGCGAGAGTGCATCAGGATCCTGGAACACACCCCGCACACACAGTGATATGAGTGAGGCACCAGGTCAAACCCTGGGTCGAGAGTGCGGCAGGATTCTGGAACACACGCCTCACACACAGTGATATGAGTGAGGCACCAGCTCAGACCCTGGGGCGAGAGTGCGGCAGGATCCTGGAACACACCCCGCACACACAGTGATATGAGTGAGGCACCAGGTCAGACCCTGGGGCGAGAGTGCGGCAGGACCCTGGAACACACCCCGCACACACAGTGATATGAGTGAGGCACCAGGTCAGACCCTGGGGCGAGAGTGCGTCAGGATCCTGGAACACACCCCACACACACAGTGATATAAGTGAGGCACCAGGTCAGACCCTGGGACGAGAGTGCGGTAGGATCCTGGAACATACCCCATACACAGTGATAAGAGTGAGGCACCAGGTCAGACCCTGGGGCGAGAGTGCGGCAGGATCCTGGAACACACGCCTCAAACACAGTGATATGAGTGAGGCACCAGGTCAGACCCTGAGGTGATAGTGCGCCAGGATCCTGGAACACACGCCTCACACACAGTGATATGAGTGAGGCACCAAGTCAGACCCCGGGGCGAGAGTGCGGCAGGATCCTGGAACACACCCCGCACACACAGTGATATGAGTGAGGCACCAGGTCAGACCCTGAGGTGATAGTGCGCCAGGATCCTGGAACACACGCCTCACACACAGTGTTGTGAGTGAGGCACCAGGTCAGACCCTGGGGCGAGAGTGCGGCAGGATCCTGGAACACACGCCTCACACACAGTGATATGAGTGAGGAATCCGGTCAGACCCTGGAGTGAGAGTGCGGCAGTATCCTGGAACACACCCCGCACACACAGTGATATGAGTGAGGCACCAGGTCAGACCCTGGGGCGAGAGTGCGGCAGGATCCTGGAACACACCCCGCACACACAGTGATATGAGTGAGGCACCAGGTCAGACCCTGGGGCGAGAGTGCGGCAGTATCCTGGAACACACCCCGCACACACAGTGATATGAGTGAGGCACCAGGTCAGACCCTGGGGCGAGAGTGCGGCAGGATCCTGGAACACACCCCGCACACACTGTTATATGAGTGAGGCACCAGGTCAGACCCTGGGGCGAGAGTGCGGCAGGTTCCTGGAACACACCCCGCACACACAGTGATATGAGTGAGGCACCAGGTCAGAACCTGGGGCGAGAGTGCGGCAGGATCCTGGAACACACCCCGCACACACAGTGATATGAGTGAGGCACCAGGTCAGACCCTGGGATGAGAGTGCGGCAGGATCCTGGAACACACGCCTCGCACACAGTGATATGAGTGAGGCACCAGGTCAGACCCTGGGGTGAGAGTGCGGCAGGATCCTGGAACACACGCCTCGCACACAGTTATATGAGTGAGGCACCAGGTCAGACCCTGGGGCGAGAGTGCGGCAGGATCCTGGAACACACACAATGATATGAGTGAGGCACCAGGTCAGACCCTGGGGCGATAGTGCGGCAGGATCCTGGAACACACCCCGTACACACAGTGATATGAGTGAGGCACCAGGTCAGACCCCGGGGCGCGATTGCAGCAGGATTCTGGAACACACGCCTCACACACAGTGATAGAGTGAGGCACCAGGTCAGACCCTGGGGCGAGAGTGCGGCAGGATCCTGGAACACACGCCTCACACACAGTGATATGAGTGAGGCACCAAGTCAGACCCCGGGGCGAGAGTGCGGCAGGATCCTGGAACACACCCCGCACACACAGTGATATGAGTGAGGCACCGGGTCAGACCCTGGGGCGAGAGTGCGGCAGGATTCTGGAACACACGCCTCACACACAGTGATATGAGTGAGGCACCAGGTCAGACCCTGGGGCGAGAGTGCGGCAGGATTCTGGAACACAGGCCTCACACACAGTGATGTGAGTGAGGCACCAGGTCAGACCCTGGGGCGAGAGTGCGGCAGGATCCTGGAACACACGCCTCACACACAGTGTTGTGAGTGAGGCACCAGGTCAGACCCTGGGGCGAGAGTGCGGCAGGATCCTGGAACACACGCCTCACACACAGTGATATGAGTGAGGAATCCGGTCAGACCCTGGAGTGAGAGTGCGGCAGTATCCTGGAACACACCCCGCACACACAGTGATATGAGTGAGGCACCAGGTCAGACCCTGGGGCGAGAGTGCGGCAGGATCCTGGAACACACCCCGCACACACAGTGATATGAGTGAGGCACCAGGTCAGACCCTGGGGCGAGAGTGCGGCAGTATCCTGGAACACACCCCGCACACACAGTGATATGAGTGAGGCACCAGGTCAGACCCTGGGGCGAGAGTGCGGCAGGATCCTGGAACACACCCCGCACACACTGTTATATGAGTGAGGCACCAGGTCAGACCCTGGGGCGAGAGTGCGGCAGGTTCCTGGAACACACCCCGCACACACAGTGATATGAGTGAGGCACCAGGTCAGAACCTGGGGCGAGAGTGCGGCAGGATCCTGGAACACACCCCGCACACACAGTGATATGAGTGAGGCACCAGGTCAGACCCTGGGATGAGAGTGCGGCAGGATCCTGGAACACACGCCTCGCACACAGTGATATGAGTGAGGCACCAGGTCAGACCCTGGGGTGAGAGTGCGGCAGGATCCTGGAACACACGCCTCGCACACAGTTATATGAGTGAGGCACCAGGTCAGACCCTGGGGCGAGAGTGCGGCAGGATCCTGGAACACACACAATGATATGAGTGAGGCACCAGGTCAGACCCTGGGGCGATAGTGCGGCAGGATCCTGGAACACACCCCGTACACACAGTGATATGAGTGAGGCACCAGGTCAGACCCCGGGGCGCGATTGCAGCAGGATTCTGGAACACACGCCTCACACACAGTGATATGAGTGAGGCACCAGGTCAGACCCTGGGGCGAGAGTGCGGCAGGATCCTGGAACACACGCCTCACACACAGTGATATGAGTGAGGCACCAAGTCAGACCCCGGGGCGAGAGTGCGTCAGGATCCTGGAACACACCCTGCACACACAGTGATATGAGTGAGGCACCAGGTCAAACCCTGGGGCGAGAGTGCGGCAGGATTCTGGAACACACGCCTCACACACAGTGATATGAGTGAGGCACCAGGTCAGACCCTGGGGCGAGAGTGCGGCAGGATCCTGGAACACACCCCGCACACACAGTGATATGAGTGAGGCACCAGGTCAGACCCTAAGGGGAGAGTGCAGCTGGATCCTGGAACACACCCCGCACACACAGTGATATGAGTGAGGCACCAGGTCAGACCCTGGGGCGAGAGTGCGGCAGGATTCTGGAACACACGCCTCACACACAGTGATATGAGTGAGGCACCAGGTCAGACCCTGGGGCGAGAGTGTGGCAGGATTCTGGAACACACGCCTCACACACAGTGATATGAGTGAGGCACCAGGTCAGACCCTGGGGCGAGAGTGCGGCAGGATCCTAGAACACACGCCTCAAACACAGTGATATGAGTGAGGCACCAAGTCAGACCCTAGGGTGAGAGTGCGCCAGTATCCTGGAACACACGCTTCACACACAGTGATATGAGTGAGGCACCAAGTCAGACCCCGGGGCGAGAGTGCATCAGGATCCTGGAACACACCCCGCACACACAGTGATATGAGTGAGGCACCAGGTCAAACCCTGGGGCGAGAGTGCGGCAGGATTCTGGAACACACGCCTCACACACAGTGATATGAGTGAGGCACCAGCTCAGACCCTGGGGCGAGAGTGCGGCAGGATCCTGGAACACACCCCGCACACACAGTGATATGAGTGAGGCACCAGGTCAGACCCTGGGGCGAGAGTGCAGCAGGACCCTGGAACACACCCCGCACACACAGTGATATGAGTGAGGCACCAGGTCAAACCCTGGGGCGAGAGTGCGGCAGGATTCTGGAACACACGCCTCACACACAGTGATATGAGTGAGGCACCAGGTCAGACCCTGGGGCGAGAGTGCGGCAGGATCCTGGAACACACCCCGCACACACAGTGATATGAGTGAGGCACCAGGTCAGACCCTGGGGCGAGAGTGCGGCTGGATCCTGGAACACACCCCGCACACACAGTGATATGAGTGAGGCACCAGGTCAGACCCTGGGGCGAGAGTGCGGCAGGATTCTGGAACACACGCCTCACACACAGTGATATGAGTGAGGCACCAGGTCAGACCCTGGGGCGAGAGTGTGGCAGGATTCTATAAACACACGCCTCACACACAGTGATATGAGTGAGGCACCAGGTCAGACCCTGGGGCGAGAGTGCGGCAGGATTCTGGAACACACGCCTCACACACAGTGATATGAGTGAGGCACCAGGTCAGACCCTGGGGCGAGAGTGCGGCAGTATCCTGGAACATACCCCATACACAGTGATATGAGTGAGGCACCAGGTCAGACCCTGGGGCGAGAGTGCGGCAGGATCCTAGAACACACGCCTCAAACACAGTGATATGAGTGAGGCACCAAGTCAGACCCTAGGGTGAGAGTGCGCCAGTATCCTGGAACACACGCTTCACACACAGTGATATGAGTGAGGCACCAAGTCAGACCCCGGGGCGAGAGTGCATCAGGATCCTGGAACACACCCCGCACACACAGTGATATGAGTGAGGCACCAGGTCAAACCCTGGGTCGAGAGTGCGGCAGGATTCTGGAACACACGCCTCACACACAGTGATATGAGTGAGGCACCAGCTCAGACCCTGGGGCGAGAGTGCGGCAGGATCCTGGAACACACCCCGCACACACAGTGATATGAGTGAGGCACCAGGTCAGACCCTGGGGCGAGAGTGCGGCAGGACCCTGGAACACACCCCGCACACACAGTGATATGAGTGAGGCACCAGGTCAGACCCTGGGGCGAGAGTGCGTCAGGATCCTGGAACACACCCCACACACACAGTGATATAAGTGAGGCACCAGGTCAGACCCTGGGACGAGAGTGCGGTAGGATCCTGGAACATACCCCATACACAGTGATAAGAGTGAGGCACCAGGTCAGACCCTGGGGCGAGAGTGCGGCAGGATCCTGGAACACACGCCTCAAACACAGTGATATGAGTGAGGCACCAGGTCAGACCCTGAGGTGATAGTGCGCCAGGATCCTGGAACACACGCCTCACACACAGTGATATGAGTGAGGCACCAAGTCAGACCCCGGGGCGAGAGTGCGGCAGGATCCTGGAACACACCCCGCACACACAGTGATATGAGTGAGGCACCAGGTCAGACCCTGGGGCGAGAGTGCGGCAGGATTCTGGAACACACCCCGCACACACAGTGATATGAGTGAGGCACCAGGTCAGACCCTGGGGCGAGAGTGCGGCAGGATCCTGGAACACCCCCCGCACACACAGTGATATGAGTGAGGCACCAGGTCAGACCCTGGGGTGAGAGTGCGGCAGGATCCTGGAACACACCCCGCACACACAGTGATATGAGTGAGGCACCGGGTCAGACCCTGGGGCGAGAGTGCGGCAGGATCCTGGAACACACCCCGCACACACAGTGATATGAGTGAGGCACCGGGTAAGACCCTGGGGCGAGAGTGCGGCAGGATTCTGGAACACACGCCTCATACACAGTGATATGAGTGAGGCACCAGGTCAGACCCTGGGGCGAGAGTGCGGCAGGATTCTGGAACACAGGCCTCACACACAGTGATGTGAGTGAGGCACCAGGTCAGACCCTGGGGCGAGAGTGCGGCAGGATCCTGCAACACACGCCTCACACACAGTGTTGTGAGTGAGGCACCAGGTCAGACCCTGGGGCGAGAGTGCGGCAGGATCCTGGAACACACGCCTCACACACAGTGATATGAGTGAGGAATCCGGTCAGACCCTGGAGTGAGAGTGCGGCAGTATCCTGGAACACACCCCGCACACTAGAGATGAGCGCCTGAAATTTTTCGGGTTTTGTGTTTTGGTTTTGGGTTCGGTTCCGCGGCCGTGTTTTGGGTTCGAACGCGTTTTGGCAAAACCTCACCGAATTATTTTTGTCGGATTCGGGTGTGTTTTGGATTCGGGTGTTTTTTTCCAAAAACACTAAAAAACAGCTTAAATCATAGAATTTGGGGGTCATTTTGATCCCAAAGTATTATTAACCTCAAAAACCATAATTTACACTCATTTTCAGTCTATTCTGAATACCTCACACCTCACAATATTATTTTTAGTCCTAAAATTTGCACCGAGGTCGCTGTGTGAGTAAGATAAGCGACCCTAGTGGCCGACACAAACACCGGGCCCATCTAGGAGTGGCACTGCAGTGTCACGCAGGATGTCCCTTCCAAAAAACCCTCCCCAAACAGCACATGACGCAAAGAAAAAAAGAGGCGCAATGAGGTAGCTGTGTGAGTAAGATTAGCGACCCTAGTGGCCGACACAAACACCGGGCCCATCTAGGAGTGGCACTGCAGTGTCACGCAGGATGGCCCTTCCAAAAAACCCTCCCCAAACAGCACATGACGCAAAGAAAAAAAGAGGCGCAATGAGGTAGCTGACTGTGTGAGTAAGATTAGCGACCCTAGTGGCCGACACAAACACCGGGCACATCTAGGAGTGGCACTGCAGTGTCACGCAGGATGTCCCTTCCAAAAAACCCTCCCCAAACAGCACATGACGCAAAGAAAAAAAGAGGCGCAATGAGGTAGCTGTGTGAGTAAGATTAGCGACCCTAGTGGCCGACACAAACACCGGGCCCATCTAGGAGTGGCACTGCAGTGTCACGCAGGATGTCCCTTCCAAAAAACCCTCCCCAATCAGCACATGATGCAAAGAAAAAGAAAAGAAAAAAGAGGTGCAAGATGGAATTATCCTTGGGCCCTCCCACCCACCCTTATGTTGTATAAACAAAACAGGACATGCACACTTTAACCAACCCATCATTTCAGTGACAGGGTCTGCCACACGACTGTGACTGATATGACGGGTTGGTTTGGACCCCCCCAAAAAAAGAAGCAATTAATCTCTCCTTGCACAAACTGGCTCTACAGAGGCAAGATGTCCACCTCATCTTCACCCTCCGATATATCACCGTGTACATCCCCCTCCTCACAGATTATCAATTCGTCCCCACTGGAATCCACCATCTCAGCTCCCTGTGTACTTTGTGGAGGCAATTGCTGCTGGTCAATGTCTCCGCGGAGGAATTGATTATAATTCATTTTAATGAACATCATCTTCTCCACATTTTCTGGATGTAACCTCGTACGCCGATTGCTGACAAGGTGAGCGGCGGCACTAAACACTCTTTCGGAGTACACACTTGTGGGAGGGCAACTTAGGTAGAATAAAGCCAGTTTGTGCAAGGGCCTCCAAATTGCCTCTTTTTCCTGCCAGTATAAGTACGGACTGTGTGACGTGCCTACTTGGATGCGGTCACTCATATAATCCTCCACCATTCTATCAATGTTGAGAGAATCATATGCAGTGACAGTAGACGACATGTCCGTAATCGTTGTCAGGTCCTTCAGTCCGGACCAGATGTCAGCATCAGCAGTCGCTCCAGACTGCCCTGCATCACCGCCAGCGGGTGGGCTCGGAATTCTGAGCCTTTTCCTCGCACCCCCAGTTGCGGGAGAATGTGAAGGAGGAGATGTTGACAGGTCGCGTTCCGCTTGACTTGACAATTTTGTCACCAGCAGGTCTTTCAACCCCAGCAGACCTGTGTCTGCCGGAAAGAGAGATCCAAGGTAGGCTTTAAATCTAGGATCGAGCACGGTGGCCAAAATGTAGTGCTCTGATTTCAACAGATTGACCACCCGTGAATCCTTGTTAAGCGAATTAAGGGCTGCATCCACAAGTCCCACATGCCTAGCGGAATCGCTCCGTGTTAGCTCCTTCTTCAATGCCTCCAGCTTCTTCTGCAAAAGCCTGATGAGGGGAATGACCTGACTCAGGCTGGCAGTGTCTGAACTGACTTCACGTGTGGCAAGTTCAAAGGGCATCAGAACCTTGCACAACGTTGAAATCATTCTCCACTGCACTTGAGACAGGTGCATTCCATCTCCTATATCGTGCTCAATTGTATAGGCTTGAATGGCCTTTTGCTGCTCCTCCAACCTCTGAAGCATATAGAGGGTTGAATTCCACCTCGTTACCACTTCTTGCTTCAGATGATGGCAGGGCAGGTTCAGTAGTTTTTGGTGGTGCTCCAGTCTTCTGTACGTGGTGCCTGTACGCCGAAAGTGTCCCGCAATTTTTCTGGCCACCGACAGCATCTCTTGCACGCCCCTGTCGTTTTTTTAAAAATTCTGCACCACCAAATTCAAGGTATGTGCAAAACATGGGACGTGCTGGAATTTGCCCATATTTAATGCACACACAATATTGCTGGCGTTGTCCGATGCCACAATTCCACAGGAGAGTCCAATTGGGGTAAGCCATTCCGCGATGATCTTCCTCAGTTGCCGTAAGAGGTTTTCAGCTGTGTGCGTATTCTGGAAAGCGGTGATACAAAGCGTAGCCTGCCTAGGAAAGAGTTGGCGTTTGCGAGATGCTGCTACTGGTGCCGCCGCTGCTGTTCTTGCGGCGGGAGTCCATACATCTACCCAGTGGGCTGTCACAGTCATATAGTCCTGACCCTGCCCTGCTCCACTTGTCCACATGTCCGTGGTTAAGTGGACATTGGGTACAACTGCATTTTTTAGGACACTGGTGAGTCTTTTTCTGACGTCCGTGTACATTCTCGGTATCGCCTGCCTAGAGAAGTGGAACCTAGATGGTATTTGGTAACGGGGGCACACTGCCTCAATAAATTGTCTAGTTCCCTGTGAACTAACGGCGGATACCGGACGCACGTCTAACACCAACATAGTTGTCAAGGACTCAGTTATCCGCTTTGCAGTAGGATGACTGCTGTGATATTTCATCTTCCTCGCAAAGGACTGTTGAACAGTCAATTGCTTACTGGAAGTAGTACAAGTGGGCTTACGACTTCCCCTCTGGGATGACCATCGACTCCCAGCAGCAACAACAGCAGCGCCAGCAGCAGTAGGCGTTACACGCAAGGATGCATCGGAGGAATCCCAGGCAGGAGAGGACTCGTCAGACTTGCCAGTGACATGGCCTGCAGGACTATTGGCATTCCTGGGGAAGGAGGAAATTGACACTGAGGGAGTTGGTGGGGTGGTTTGCGTGAGCTTGGTTACAAGAGGAAGGGATTTACTGGTCAGTGGACTGCTTCCGCTGTCACCCAAAGTTTTTGAACTTGTCACTGACTTATTATGAATGCGCTGCAGGTGACGTATAAGGGAGGATGTTCCGAGGTGGTTAACGTCCTTACCCCTACTTATTACAGCTTGACAAAGGGAACACACGGCTTGACACCTGTTGTCCGCATTTCTGGTGAAATACCTCCACACCGAAGAGCTGATTTTTTTGGTATTTTCACCTGGCATGTCAACGGCCATATTCCTCCCACGGACAACAGGTGTCTCCCCGGGTGCCTGACTTAAACAAACCACCTCACCATCAGAATCCTCCTGGTCAATTTCCTCCCCAGCGCCAGCAACACCCATATCCTCCTCATCCTGGTGTACTTCAACACTGACATCTTCAATCTGACTATCAGGAACTGGACTGCGGGTGCTCCTTCCAGCACTTGCAGGGGGCATGCAAATAGTGGAAGGCGCATGCTCTTCACGTCCAGTGTTGGGAAGGTCAGGCATCGCAAACGACACAATTGGACTCTCCTTGTGGATTTGGGATTTCAAAGAACGCACAGTTCTTTGCGGTGCTTTTGCCAGCTTGAGTCTTTTCAGTTTTCTAGCGAGAGGCTGAGTGCTTCCATCCTCATGTGAAGCTGAACCACTAGCCATGAACATAGGCCAGGGCCTCAGCCGTTCCTTGCCACTCCGTGTGGTAAATGGCATATTGGCAAGTTTACGCTTCTCCTCCGACAATTTTATTTTAGGTTTTGGAGTCCTTTTTTTTCTGATATTTGGTGTTTTGGATTTGACATGCTCTGTACTATGACATTGGGCATCGGCCTTGGCAGACGACGTTGCTGGCATTTCATCGTCTCGGCCATGACTAGTGGCAGCAGCTTCAGCACGAGGTGGAAGTGGATCTTGATCTTTCCCTAATTTTGGAACCTCAACTTTTTTGTTCTCCATATTTTATAGGCAGAACTAAAAGGCACCTCAGGTAAACAATGGAGATGGATGGATTGGATACTAGTATACAATTATGGACGGACTGCCACGGTTAGGTGGTATAAAAAAACCACGGTTAGGTGGTATATAATACAATTATGGATGGACGGACTGCCTGCCGAGTGCCGACACAGAGGTAGCCACAGCCGTGAACTACCGCACTGTACACTGGTTGATAAAGAGATAGTAGTATACTCGTAACAACTAGTATGACGACGGTATAAAGAATGAAAAAAAAACCACGGTTAGGTGGTATATATTATAATACAATTATGGTTGGACGGACTGCCTGCCGAGTGCCGACACAGAGGTAGCCACAGCCGTGAACTACCGCACTGTACACTGGTTGATAAAGAGATAGTAGTATACTCGTAACAACTAGTATGACGACGGTATAAAGAATGAAAAAAAAACCACGGTTAGGTGGTATATATTATAATACAATTATGGTTGGACGGACTGCCTGCCGAGTGCCGACACAGAGGTAGCCACAGCCGTGAACTACCGCACTGTACACTGGTTGATAAAGAGATAGTAGTATACTCGTAACAACTAGTATGACGACGGTATAAAGAATGAAAAAAAAACCACGGTTAGGTGGTATATATTATAATACAATTATGGATGGACGGACTGCCTGCCGAGTGCCGACACAGAGGTAGCCACAGCCGTGAACTACCGCACTGTACACTGGTTGATAAAGAGATAGTAGTATACTCGTAACAACTAGTATGACGACGGTATAAAGAATGAAAAAAAAACCACGGTTAGGTGGTATATATTATAATACAATTATGGTTGGACGGACTGCCTGCCGAGTGCCGACACAGAGGTAGCCACAGCCGTGAACTACCGCACTGTACACTGGTTGATAAAGAGATAGTAGTATACTCGTAACAACTAGTATGACGACGGTATAAAGAATGAAAAAAAAACCACGGTTAGGTGGTATATAATACAATTATGGTTGGACGGACTGCCTGCCGAGTGCCGACACAGAGGTAGCCACAGCCGTGAACTACCGCACTGTACACTGGTTGATAAAGAGATAGTAGTATACTCGTAACAACTAGTATGACGACGGTATAAAGAATGAAAAAAAAACCACGGTTAGGTGGTATATATTATAATACAATTATGGTTGGACGGACTGCCTGCCGAGTGCCGACACAGAGGTAGCCACAGCCGTGAACTACCGCACTGTACACTGGTTGATAAAGAGATAGTAGTATACTCGTAACAACTAGTATGACGACGGTATAAAGAATGAAAAAAAAACCACGGTTAGGTGGTATATATTATAATACAATTATGGATGGACGGACTGCCTGCCGAGTGCCGACACAGAGGTAGCCACAGCCGTGAACTACCGCACTGTACACTGGTTGATAAAGAGATAGTAGTATACTTGTAACAACTAGTATGACGACGGTATAAAGAATGAAAAAAAAACCACGGTTAGGTGGTATATATTATAATACAATTATGGTTGGACGGACTGCCTGCCGAGTGCCGACACAGAGGTAGCCACAGCCGTGAACTACCGCACTGTACACTGGTTGATAAAGAGATAGTAGTATACTCGTAACAACTAGTATGACGACGGTATAAAGAATGAAAAAAAAACCACGGTTAGGTGGTATATAATACAATTATGGTTGGACGGACTGCCTGCCGAGTGCCGACACAGAGGTAGCCACAGCCGTGAACTACCGCACTGTACACTGGTTGATAAAGAGATAGTAGTATACTCGTAACAACTAGTATGACGACGGTATAAAGAATGAAAAAAAAAACACGGTTAGGTGGTATATATTATAATACAATTATGGTTGGACGGACTGCCTGCCGAGTGCCGACACAGAGGTAGCCACAGCCGTGAACTACCGCACTGTACACTGGTTGATAAAGAGATAGTAGTATACTCGTAACAACTAGTATGACGACGGTATAAAGAATGAAAAAAAAACCACGGTTAGGTGGTATATATTATAATACAATTATGGATGGACGGACTGCCTGCCGAGTGCCGACACAGAGGTAGCCACAGCCGTGAACTACCGCACTGTACACTGGTTGATAAAGAGATAGTAGTATACTCGTAACAACTAGTATGACGACGGTATAAAGAATGGAAAAAAAACCACGGTTAGGTGGTATATAATACAATTATGGTTGGACGGACTGCCTGCCGAGTGCCGACACAGAGGTAGCCACAGCCGTGAACTACCGCACTGTACACTGGTTGATAAAGAGATAGTAGTATACTCGTAACAACTAGTATGACGACGGTATAAAGAATGAAAAAAAAACCACGGTTAGGTGGTATATATTATAATACAATTATGGATGGACGGACTGCCTGCCGAGTGCCGACACAGAGGTAGCCACAGCCGTGAACTACCGCACTGTACTGTGTCTGCTGCTAATATAGACTGGTTGATAAAGAGATAGTATACAATACTACTAATATACTGGTGGTCAGGCACTGGTCACCACTAGTCACACTGGCAGTGGCACTCCTGCAGCAAAAGTGTGCACTGTTTAATTTTAATATAATATTATTTATCATGTACTCCTGGCTCCTGCTATAACAACCTGCAGTGCTCCCCAGTCTCCCCCACAATTATAAGCTTTATATACAATACATTGATGTGCAGCACACTGGGCTGAGCAGTGCACACAGACTGAGTCACTGTGTGACTGTGTATCGTTTTTTTCAGGCAGAGAACGGATATATTAAATAAAACAAACAACTGCACTGTCTCTGGTGGTCACTGGTCACTGTGGTCGTCAGTCACTAAACTCTGTCTGCACTCTCTTCTAATCTACAGTATCACAGCAATCTCTCTCTCTCTCTCTCTTCTAAATCTAATCTAAATGGAGAGGACGCCAGCCACGTCCTCTCCCTATCAATCTCAATGCACGTGTGAAAATGGCGGCGACGCGCGGCTCCTTATATAGAATCCGAGTCTCGCGAGAATCCGACAGCGTCATGATGACGTTCGGGCGCGCTCGGGTTAACCGAGCAAGGCGGGAAGATCCGAGTCGCTCGGACCCGTGAAAAAAAAAGTGAAGTTCGTGCGGGTTCGGATTCAAAGAAACCGAACCCGCTCATCTCTACCGCACACACAGTGATATGAGTGAGGCACCAGGTCAGACCCTGGGGCGAGAGTGCGGCAGGATCCTGGAACACACCCCGCACACACAGTGATATGAGTGAGGCACCAGGTCAGACCCTGGGGCGAGAGTGCGGCAGGATCCTGGAACACACGCCTCACACACAGTGATATGAGTGAGGCACCAGGTCAGACCCTGGGGCGAGAGTGCGGCAGGATCCTGGAACACACGCCTCACACACAGTGATATGAGTGAGGCACCAGGTCAGTCCCTGGGGCGAGAGTGCGGCAGGATCCTGGAACACACCCTGCACACACAGTGATATGAGTGAGGCACCAGGTCAGACCCTGGGGCGAGAGTGCGGCAGGATTCTGGAACACACCCCGCACACACAGTGATATGAGTGAGGCACCAGGTCAGACTCTGGGGCGAGAGTGCGGCAGGATCCTGGAACACACCCCGCACACACAGTGATATGAGTGAGGCACCAGGTCAGACCCTGGGGCGAGAGTGCGGCAGGATCCTGGAACACACCCCGCACACACAGTGATATGAGTGAGTCACCAGGTCAGACCCTGGGGCGAGAGTGCGGCAGGATCCTGGAACACCCCCCGCACACACAGTGATATGAGTGAGGCACCAGGTCAGACCCTGGGGCGAGAGTGCGGCAGGATCCTGGAACACACCCCGCACACACAGTGATATGAGTGAGGCACCGGGTCAGACCCTGGGGCGAGAGTGCGGCAGGATCCTGGAACACACCCCGCACACACAGTGATATGAGTGAGGCACCGGGTCAGACCCTGGGGCGAGAGTGCGGCAGTATTCTGGAACACACGCCTCACACACAGTGATATGAGTGAGGCACCAGGTCAGACCCTGGGGCGAGAGTGCGGCAGGATTCTGGAACACACGCCGCACACACAGTGATATGAGTGAGGCACCAGGTCAGACCCTGGGGCGATAGTGCGGCAGGATCCTGGAACACACCCCGTACACACAGTGATATGAGTGAGGCACCAGGTCAGACCCCGGGGCGCGATTGCAGCAGGATTCTGGAACACACGCCTCACACACAGTGATATGAGTGAGGCACCAGGTCAGACCCTGGGGCGAGAGTGCGGCAGGATCCTGGAACACACGCCTCACACACAGTGATATGAGTGAGGCACCAAGTCAGACCCCGGGGCGAGAGTGCGTCAGGATCCTGGAACACACCCTGCACACACAGTGATATGAGTGAGGCACCAGGTCAGACCCTAAGGGGAGAGTGCAGCTGGATCCTGGAACACACCCCGCACACACAGTGATATGAGTGAGGCACCAGGTCAGACCCTGGGGCGAGAGTGCGGCAGGATTCTGGAACACACGCCTCACACACAGTGATATGAGTGAGGCACCAGGTCAGACCCTGGGGCGAGAGTGTGGCAGGATTCTGGAACACACGCCTCACACACAGTGATATGAGTGAGGCACCAGGTCAGACCCTGGGGCGAGAGTGCAGCAGGACCCTGGAACACACCCCGCACACACAGTGATATGAGTGAGGCACCAGGTCAGACCCTGGGGCGAGAGTGCGTCAGGATCCTGGAACACACCCCACACACACAGTGATATAAGTGAGGCACCAGGTCAGACCCTGGGGCGAGAGTGCGGCAGGATCCTGGAACATACCCCATACACAGTGATAAGAGTGAGGCACCAGGTCAGACCCTGGGGCGAGAGTGCGGCAGGATCCTGGAACACACGCCTCAAACACAGTGATATGAGTGAGGCACCAGGTCAGACCCTGAGGTGATAGTGCGCCAGGATCCTGGAACACACGCCTCACACACAGTGATATGAGTGAGGCACCAAGTCAGACCCCGGGGCGAGAGTGCGGCAGGATCCTGGAACACACCCCGCACACACAGTGATATGAGTGAGGCACCAGCTCAGACCCTGGGGCGAGAGTGCGGCAGGATCCTGGAACACACCCCGCACACACAGTGATATGAGTGAGGCACCAGGTCAGACCCTGGGGCGAGAGTGCAGCAGGACCCTGGAACACACCCCGCACACACAGTGATATGAGTGAGGCACCAGGTCAGACCCTGGGGCGAGAGTGCGTCAGGATCCTGGAACACACCCCACACACACAGTGATATAAGTGAGGCACCAGGTCAGACCCTGGGGCGAGAGTGCGGCAGGATCCTGGAACATACCCCATACACAGTGATAAGAGTGAGGCACCAGGTCAGACCCTGGGGCGAGAGTGCGGCAGGATCCTGGAACACACGCCTCAAACACAGTGATATGAGTGAGGCACCAGGTCAGACCCTGAGGTGATAGTGCGCCAGGATCCTGGAACACACGCCTCAAACACAGTGATATGAGTGAGGCACCAAGTCAGACCCTAGGGTGAGAGTGCGCCAGTATCCTGGAACACACGCTTCACACACAGTGATATTATTATTATTATTATTACATTTTATTTATAGGGCGCCACAAGTGTTTCGCAGCGCCGTACAAAGGACAGTACAGGGAGACAAAACTTAGCATAACAGTAAATAAATAACAAAAATGGAGTGCAGGTAACAAAGAGCAACACAGTTCTCAACATAATACAGCTTAGATGTAAGTAGCGAAGGAGTAATCATTGTACTACTTGGGGCTGGCGGCCATAGCTAGAGATGAGCCTTTACCAGCGGGAGAGAAAGCAGGTAAAGGTGGTCGCTGAGTGAAATGTGTCAAGAAGAGGACAAGAGGAAGGAGGGCCCTGCTCTGAAGAGCTAACAATCTAGTGGGGAGGGGCAACAGACCGATGACATGAGGTACAAGCAAGCAGGTAGAAGCCTGATAGTGGTATGCGAGCAAAGCAGAGATGTCCAAGGCATGGGGCAGGGGGCAGGGGGATGGAGGAGCAGCTTAAGGACTAGGTTATGCATTGGAGGGGTACGCTTTGATAAATAGGTGGGTTTTCAATGCCCGTTTGAAGCTTTGCAAGGTCGGGGAGAGTCTAATGGAGCGGGGGAGCGCATTCCACTGAAGGGGTGCAGCACGGGTAAAATCCTGAACTCGTGCATGGGAAGCAGTGATCAAGGCAGAGGAGAGGCGACGGTCATCAGCCGACCGTAGTGGGCGGGAGGGAGTATGAAGGGAGAGGAGGTTGGAGATGTAGGGAGCAGTGGAATTAGAGATGGCCTTGTATGTGAGGGTGAGGAGTTTGAAGAGGATTCTGTAGGGGAATGGGAGCCAGTGTAGATTTTGTTGAAGGGGAGTGGCAGAAGTGGAGCGGCGGGAGAGGAAGATGAGCCTAGCTGCAGAGTTGAGGACAGATTGGAGGGGAGCGATGTGGGAGCAAGTGAGGCCAGCGAGGAGCACATTGCAGTAGTCAAGTCGTGAGATGACCAGTGAGTGGATGATAAGTTTAGTTGCACTCTGGGAGAGAAATGGCCTGATGCGCGCAATGTTGCGTAGCTGGAACCGACATGATTGCGCCAGAGCTTGGATGTAGGGTGCAAAGGAGAGGGAGGAGTCAAGAGTAACACCCAGGCAGCGGAGTTGGGGAACAGGGGAGATGATAGTGTTGTCAACAGTGATAGAGATATTTGTAGGGGGTGTTGCTGTGGCTGGGGGAAAGATAATAAGTTCAGTTTTATCCATGTTGAGCTTCAGAGAGCGCTCAGACATCCAGGAGGAGATGGCAGAGAGGCAGCTGGAGACCTGAGAGAGGACAGAGGGGGACAGATCAGGAGAGGAGAGGTAGAGTTGTGTGTCATCAGCATAGAGGTGGTATTGAAGGCCAAATGAGTTAATGAGCGCACCCAGGGAAGAGGTGTAGAGGGAGAACAGAAGGGGGCCTAGGACAGAACCCTGAGGGACACCAACAGGAAGGATGGAAGGGTGTGAGGTGGTTCCGGAGGCAGACACAGAGAAGGAGCGGTTAGTGAGGTATGAGGTAAACCAGTCAAGGACGGTGCTAGAGAGGCCAACATTTTGAAGTGTGCGGAGGAGGAGAGGGTGATCCACGGTGTCAAAGGCAGCAGAGAGGTCCAGAAGGATGAGCAAAGAGAAGTGGCCCTTGGATTTGGCCGAAAGCAGGTCACTGGTGACTTTCACCAGGGCAGTCTCGGTGGAGTGGAGTGGGCGAAAGCCAGATTGTAGTGGATCAAGGATGGAATGGTCAGAGAGGTAGCTTGTGAGACGGCTGTAGACCAGTC
The DNA here is from genome assembly GCF_028390025.1 of Pseudophryne corroboree. Lineage (NCBI taxonomy): Eukaryota > Metazoa > Chordata > Amphibia > Anura > Myobatrachidae > Pseudophryne > Pseudophryne corroboree. Next base: position 4,851,827 of record NC_086449.1, on the reverse strand, counting down.
GTTCAAGTAGTTTGGAGGCGAAAGGGAGAAGAGAGATGGGGCGGTAGCTAGTGAGTGATGAAGGGTCGAGGTTGGCTTTTTTGAGAATAGGGGACACCAGAGCATGTTTGAAGGGTGCAGGAAAGATGCCAGTAGAGAGCGATAGGTTAAAGAGGTGAGCAAGGTGGGAGCAGGCAGTTGGGGGGAGGGAGCGGAGAAGACGGGAGGGGAGGGGGTCCAAGTGGCAGGTTGTGGGGGGAGAGGATAAGATGAGGGAGTGGACTTCCTTGTCTGAGGTGGGACGGAAGCAGGACAGGGTGGGATAGATGGGCGGGAGGGATGGTGTGAGCAGAGGTGCAGCGGAAGGGTGACGGGAGGAGATGTAATTTTGAATATCCTCAATTTTGGAGATGAAGAAGGAGGCAAAGTCAGTGGGAGTGAGGGAAGAGGGGAGGGGTGGAGGAGGGGGGCGAAGGAGAGTGTTGAAAGTTTCAAAGAGTCGGCGTGGACTGGAGGACTGAGAAGAGATGAGTGTTTTGAAGAAGGATTGCTTGGCGAGAGAAAGAGCAGAGCTGTAGGAAGAGAGGATAAACTTGAAATGGACAAAGTCAGCCAGAGAGTGGGATCTCCTCCAGGAGCGTTCTGCAGACCGTGAACATTTTTGTAGGAATCGTGTGAGTTTGGTGTGCCATGGTTGGGGTTTGGAGCGGCGGAGGGGGACAGATGAGAGGGGGGCCACAGAGTCAAGAGCAGCAGTAAGGGAAGAGTTATAGACGGAGGCTGCCTGGTTGGGACAAGTCATAGTGGAAAGAGGAGAGAGGGAGGTCTCGAGGGAGGACACAATAGTGGGGTTGAGGGACCCGAGATTGCGTCTGGTGATGGTGGGTCTGGGTGTGGAGCAGAGAGGGGAAGATGAGAGGGTGAAAGAAAGCAGATGGTGGTCAGAGAGAGGGAAGGAAGAGTTAGAGAAATCAGAGAGATCACATCGGTGGGTGAAGACAAGGTCGAGGGAGTGGCCGAGATTGTGGGTAGGGGTGGTGGACCATTGGGAAAGTCCAAAGGAGGTGGAAAGAGCAAGAAGGTTAGAGGAAGCTGCATTAGTGATGTCGATAGGGATGTTAAAGTCACCGAGGATGATAGAGGGGAGGTCGGAGGAGAGAAAGTGGGGAAGCCAGGCAGCAAAGTTGTCAAGGAAAGGTGTACAGCGGCCGGGGGGGCGGTAGATCACTGCCACATGGAGGTGAATGGGGTAGAAGAGGCGGATAGTGTGGACCTCAAAGGTGGAGAAGGTGAGGGAGGGCTCAGGTGGGATGACGCGAAAGGTGCAGTTAGGGGAGAGAAGAATGCCCACACCTCCACCCTGGCGGCCATCAGGTCTGACCGCGTGGGTGAAGGAGAGGCCTCCGTAGGAGAGGGCAGCAGGGGAGGTGGTGTCAGAGGAGGAGAGCCAGGTTTCAGTGATGGCGAGAAGGTTAAAAGAGTGGGAGATGAAGAGGTCGTGGATAGTTGGCAACTTGTTGCAGATTGATCTAGCATTCCAGAGTGCACAGGAGAAGGGAAGGGATGGGACAGGGGAAATGGGGATCAGGTTGGCTGAGTTCTTAGTGCGTGTGGGTAGTCTGGAAATTTGTGTGGCGGGTGATCTTGCAGTGAGGATTGGTATGGGACAAGATCGAGGAGCCATAATTCCTGTTCAGTAGTGTTGTTCAGAGGGATAGTATTGAATGGAGTGGCTGTAATAAGGAACTAACAATGATAAGGGGAATGTAGTCAGAGCAGAGACAGTGGGAACCAGTTTTTCTGTAAATAATGGAGGGAATGGATACACCGAGAATGTTACACAGTGGTTGTAGAGAGTATAAATGAGGAGCAGAAAGCAATGTATGAGAGCAGTGTGGCTGTTACTTAATCAGACAGGGAGGTCAGTGTCCAGGCTGTGTGGATTGCAGGCGTTGGTGGTACTGGATTAGGTTACTCGCTGTAGGCTGTTGTCTGCAGGTGTGGAAGATAGTCTGCTGCCCTTCTGTTCCTCTCCTGTTCATCTCCGATTATCTCCAAGGTCATATCGCCATACTTAACACTAACATACTTCACAGCTAAGATGCTATACAGCCAGAGGCTTATACAGCCAAGTATGTACTGATTAAATACAGACAGTCTAGATTGCTAATAGCACCCACCCACAACAAAAGGTCTGCTACAGGTGTGAACAACAGAGCAGGACATCCCCCACTAGTACACAGTGAATTCCTACTATAGTAGTGGTTAGGAATAACAATAAACAAAGATGCAGGTTACCTATCACAATTCATAAGATAAGCTTAGAAGTTGCAGGGATGAAGAACCATGTAGGAGTGAGATAAAGTACCTATCACAATTCATAAGATAAGCTTAGAAGTTGCAGGGATGAAGAACCATGTAGGAGTGAGATAAAGTACCTATCACAATTCATAAGATAAGCTTAGAAGTTGCAGGGATGAAGAACCATGTAGGAGTGAGATAAAGTACCTATCACAATTCATAAGATAAGCTTAGAAGTTGCAGGGATGAAGAACCATGTAGGAGTGAGATAAAGTACCTATCACAATTCATAAGATAAGCTTAGAAGTTGCAGGGATGAAGAACCATGTAGGAGTGAGATAAAGTACCTATCACAATTCATAAGATAAGCTTAGAAGTTGCAGGGATGAAGAACCATGTAGGAGTGAGATAAAGTACCTATCACAATTCATAAGATAAGCTTAGAAGTTGCAGGGATGAAGAACCATGTAGGAGTGAGATAAAGTACCTATCACAATTCATAAAATAAGCTTAGAAGTTGCAGGGATGAAGAACCATGTAGGAGTGAGATAAAGTACCTATCACAATTCATAAGATAAGCTTAGAAGTTGCAGGGATGAAGAACCATGTAGGAGTGAGATAAAGTACCTGAGGAAGACAAGAGAAGATAGGGTCACGTCAGCTGAAGCATCTCCGAGTGAGGCACCAAGTCAGACCCCGGGGCGAGAGTGCATCAGGATCCTGGAACACACCCCGCACACACAGTGATATGAGTGAGGCACCAGGTCAGACCCTGGGGCGAGAGTGCGGCAGGTTCCTGGAACACACCCCGCACACACAGTGATATGAGTGAGGCACCAGGTCAGAACCTGGGGCGAGAGTGCGGCAGGATCCTGGAACACACCCCGCACACACAGTGATATGAGTGAGGCACCAGGTCAGACCCTGGGATGAGAGTGCGGCAGGATCCTGGAACACACGCCTCGCACACAGTGATATGAGTGAGGCACCAGGTCAGACCCTGGGGTGAGAGTGCGGCAGGATCCTGGAACACACGCCTCGCACACAGTTATATGAGTGAGGCACCAGGTCAGACCCTGGGGCGAGAGTGCGGCAGGATCCTGGAACACACACAATGATATGAGTGAGGCACCAGGTCAGACCCTGGGGCGAGAGTGCGGCAGGATCCTGGAACACACCCCGCACACACAGTGATATGAGTGAGGCACCAGGTCAGACCCTGGGGCGAGAGTGCGGCAGGATCCTGGAACACACCCCGCACACACAGTGATATGAGTGAGGCACCAGGTCAGACCCTGGGGCGAGAGTGCGGCAGGATCCTGGAACACACGCCTCGCACACAGTTATATGAGTGAGGCACCAGGTCAGACCCTGGGGCGAGAGTGCGGCAGGATCCTGGAACACACCCCGCACACACAGTGATATGAGTGAGGTACCAGGTCAGACCCTGGGGCGAGAGTGCGGCAGGATCCTGGAACACACCCCGCACACACAGTGATATGAGTGAGGCACCAGGTCAGACCCTGGGTTGAGAGTGCGGCAGGATCCTGGAACACACGCCTCGCACACAGTGATATGAGTGAGGCACCAGGTCAGACCCTGGGGCGAGAGTGCGGCAGGATCCTGGAACACCCCCCACACACACAGTGATATGAGTGAGGCACCAGGTCAGACCCTGGGGCGAGAGTGCGGCAGGACCCTGGAACACACCCCGCACACACAGTGATATGAGTGAGGCACCAGGTCAGACCCTGGGGCGAGAGTGCGGCAGGATCCTGGAACACACCCCGTACAGACAATGATATGAGTGAGGCACCAGGTCAGACTCTGGGGTGAGAGTGCGGCAGGATCCTGGAACACACCCCGCACACACAGTGATATGAGTGAGGCACCAGGTCAGACCCTGGGGCGAGAGTGCGGCAGAATCCTGGAACATACCCCATACACAGTGATATGAGTGAGGCACCAGGTCAGACCCTGGGGCGAGAGTGCGGCAGGATCCTGGAACATACCCCATACACAGTGATAAGAGTGAGGCACCAGGTCAGACCTTGGGGCGAGAGTGCGGCAGGATCCTGGAACACACGCCTCAAACACAGTGATATGAGTGAGGCACCAGGTCAGACCCTGAGGTGATAGTGCGCCAGGATCCTGGAACACACGCCTCACACACAGTGATATGAGTGAGGCACCAAGTCAGACCCCGGGGCGAGAGTGCGGCAGGATCCTGGAACACACCCCGCACACACAGTGATATGAGTGAGGCACCAGGTCAGACCCTGGGGCGAGAGTGCGGCAGGATTCTGGAACACACCCCGCACACACAGTGATATGAGTGAGGCACCAGGTCAGACTCTGGGGCGAGAGTGCGGCAGGATCCTGGAACACACCCCACACACACAGTGATATGAGTGAGGCACCAGGTCAGACCCTGGGGCGAGAGTGCGGCAGGATCCTGGAACACACCCCGCACACACAGTGATATGAGTGAGGCACCAGGTCAGACCCTGGGGCGAGAGTGCGGCAGGATCCTGGAACACCCCCCGCACACACAGTGATATGAGTGAGGCACCAGGTCAGACCCTGGGGCGAGAGTGCGGCAGGATCCTGGAACACACCCCGCACACACAGTGATATGAGTGAGGCACCGGGTCAGACCCTGGGGCGAGAGTGCGGCAGGATCCTGGAACACACCCCGCACACACAGTGATATGAGTGAGGCACCGGGTAAGACCCTGGGGCGAGAGTGCGGCAGGATTCTGGAACACACGCCTCATACACAGTGATATGAGTGAGGCACCAGGTCAGACCCTGGGGCGAGAGTGCGGCAGGATTCTGGAACACAGGCCTCACACACAGTGATGTGAGTGAGGCACCAGGTCAGACCCTGGGGCGAGAGTGCGGCAGGATCCTGGAACACACGCCTCACACACAGTGTTGTGAGTGAGGCACCAGGTCAGACCCTGGGGCGAGAGTGCGGCAGGATCCTGGAACACACGCCTCACACACAGTGATATGAGTGAGGAATCCGGTCAGACCCTGGAGTGAGAGTGCGGCAGTATCCTGGAACACACCCCGCACACACAGTGATATGAGTGAGGCACCAGGTCAGACCCTGGGGCGAGAGTGCGGCAGGATCCTGGAACACACCCCGCACACACAGTGATATGAGTGAGGCACCAGGTCAGACCCTGGGGCGAGAGTGCGGCAGGATCCTGGAACACACGCCTCACACACAGTGATATGAGTGAGGCACCAGGTCAGACCCTGGGGCGAGAGTGCGGCAGGATCCTGGAACACACGCCTCACACACAGTGATATGAGTGAGGCACCAGGTCAGTCCCTGGGGCGAGAGTGCGGCAGGATCCTGGAACACACCCCGCACACACAGTGATATGAGTGAGGCACCAGGTCAGACCCTGGGGCGAGAGTGCGGCAGGATTCTGGAACACACCCCGCACACACAGTGATATGAGTGAGGCACCAGGTCAGACTCTGGGGCGAGAGTGCGGCAGGATCCTGGAACACACCCCGCACACACAGTGATATGAGTGAGGCACCAGGTCAGACCCTGGGGCGAGAGTGCGGCAGGATCCTGGAACACACCCCGCACACACAGTGATATGAGTGAGTCACCAGGTCAGACCCTGGGGCGAGAGTGCGGCAGGATCCTGGAACACCCCCCGCACACACAGTGATATGAGTGAGGCACCAGGTCAGACCCTGGGGCGAGAGTGCGGCAGGATCCTGGAACACACCCCGCACACACAGTGATATGAGTGAGGCACCGGGTCAGACCCTGGGGCGAGAGTGCGGCAGGATCCTGGAACACACCCCGCACACACAGTGATATGAGTGAGGCACCGGGTCAGACCCTGGGGCGAGAGTGCGGCAGTATTCTGGAACACACGCCTCACACACAGTGATATGAGTGAGGCACCAGGTCAGACCCTGGGGCGAGAGTGCGGCAGGATTCTGGAACACACGCCGCACACACAGTGATATGAGTGAGGCACCAGGTCAGACCCTGGGGCGATAGTGCGGCAGGATCCTGGAACACACCCCGTACACACAGTGATATGAGTGAGGCACCAGGTCAGACCCCGGGGCGCGATTGCAGCAGGATTCTGGAACACACGCCTCACACACAGTGATATGAGTGAGGCACCAGGTCAGACCCTGGGGCGAGAGTGCGGCAGGATCCTGGAACACACGCCTCACACACAGTGATATGAGTGAGGCACCAAGTCAGACCCCGGGGCGAGAGTGCGTCAGGATCCTGGAACACACCCTGCACACACAGTGATATGAGTGAGGCACCAGGTCAAACCCTGGGGCGAGAGTGCGGCAGGATTCTGGAACACACGCCTCACACACAGTGATATGAGTGAGGCACCAGGTCAGACCCTGGGGCGAGAGTGCGGCAGGATCCTGGAACACACCCCGCACACACAGTGATATGAGTGAGGCACCAGGTCAGACCCTAAGGGGAGAGTGCAGCTGGATCCTGGAACACACCCCGCACACACAGTGATATGAGTGAGGCACCAGGTCAGACCCTGGGGCGAGAGTGCGGCAGGATTCTGGAACACACGCCTCACACACAGTGATATGAGTGAGGCACCAGGTCAGACCCTGGGGCGAGAGTGTGGCAGGATTCTGGAACACACGCCTCACACACAGTGATATGAGTGAGGCACCAGGTCAGACCCTGGGGCGAGAGTGCGGCAGGATTCTGGAACACACGCCTCACACACAGTGATATGAGTGAGGCACCAGGTCAGACCCTGGGGCGAGAGTGCGGCAGTATCCTGGAACATACCCCATACACAGTGATATGAGTGAGGCACCAGGTCAGACCCTGGGGCGAGAGTGCGGCAGGATCCTAGAACACACGCCTCAAACACAGTGATATGAGTGAGGCACCAAGTCAGACCCTAGGGTGAGAGTGCGCCAGTATCCTGGAACACACGCTTCACACACAGTGATATGAGTGAGGCACCAAGTCAGACCCCGGGGCGAGAGTGCATCAGGATCCTGGAACACACCCCGCACACACAGTGATATGAGTGAGGCACCAGGTCAAACCCTGGGGCGAGAGTGCGGCAGGATTCTGGAACACACGCCTCACACACAGTGATATGAGTGAGGCACCAGCTCAGACCCTGGGGCGAGAGTGCGGCAGGATCCTGGAACACACCCCGCACACACAGTGATATGAGTGAGGCACCAGGTCAGACCCTGGGGCGAGAGTGCAGCAGGACCCTGGAACACACCCCGCACACACAGTGATATGAGTGAGGCACCAGGTCAGACCCTGGGGCGAGAGTGCGTCAGGATCCTGGAACACACCCCACACACACAGTGATATAAGTGAGGCACCAGGTCAGACCCTGGGGCGAGAGTGCGGCAGGATCCTGGAACATACCCCATACACAGTGATAAGAGTGAGGCACCAGGTCAGACCCTGGGGCGAGAGTGCGGCAGGATCCTGGAACACACGCCTCAAACACAGTGATATGAGTGAGGCACCAGGTCAGACCCTGAGGTGATAGTGCGCCAGGATCCTGGAACACACGCCTCACACACAGTGATATGAGTGAGGCACCAAGTCAGACCCCGGGGCGAGAGTGCGGCAGGATCCTGGAACACACCCCGCACACACAGTGATATGAGTGAGGCACCAGGTCAGACCCTGGGGCGAGAGTGCGGCAGGATTCTGGAACACACCCCGCACACACAGTGATATGAGTGAGGCACCAGGTCAGACTCTGGGGAGAGAGTGCGGCAGGATCCTGGAACACACCCCGCACACACAGTGATATGAGTGAGGCACCAGGTCAGACCCTGGGGCGAGAGTGCGGCAGGATCCTGGAACACACCCCGCACACACAGTGATATGAGTGAGGCACCAGGTCAGACCCTGGGGCGAGAGTGCGGCAGGATCCTGGAACACCCCCCGCACACACAGTGATATGAGTGAGGCACCAGGTCAGACCCTGGGGCGAGAGTACGGCAGGATCCTGGAACACACCCCGCACACACAGTGATATGAGTGAGGCACCGGGTCAGACCCTGGGGCGAGAGTGCAGCAGGATCCTGGAACACACCCCGCACACACAGTGATATGAGTGAGGCACCGGGTCAGACCCTGGGGCGAGAGTGCGGCAGGATTCTGGAACACACGCCTCACACACAGTGATATGAGTGAGGCACCAGGTCAGACCCTGGGGCGAGAGTGCGGCAGGATTCTGGAACACAGGCCTCACACACAGTGATGTGAGTGAGGCACCAGGTCAGACCCTGGGGCGAGAGTGCGGCAGGATCCTGGAACACACGCCTCACACACAGTGTTGTGAGTGAGGCACCAGGTCAGACCCTGGGGCGAGAGTGCGGCAGGATCCTGGAACACACGCCTCACACACAGTGATATGAGTGAGGAATCCGGTCAGACCCTGGAGTGAGAGTGCGGCAGTATCCTGGAACACACCCCGCACACACAGTGATATGAGTGAGGCACCAGGTCAGACCCTGGGGCGAGAGTGCGGCAGGATCCTGGAACACACCCCGCACACACAGTGATATGAGTGAGGCACCAGGTCAGACCCTGGGGCGAGAGTGCGGCAGTATCCTGGAACACACCCCGCACACACAGTGATATGAGTGAGGCACCAGGTCAGACCCTGGGGCGAGAGTGCGGCAGGATCCTGGAACACACCCCGCACACACTGTTATATGAGTGAGGCACCAGGTCAGACCCTGGGGCGAGAGTGCGGCAGGTTCCTGGAACACACCCCGCACACACAGTGATATGAGTGAGGCACCAGGTCAGAACCTGGGGCGAGAGTGCGGCAGGATCCTGGAACACACCCCGCACACACAGTGATATGAGTGAGGCACCAGGTCAGACCCTGGGATGAGAGTGCGGCAGGATCCTGGAACACACGCCTCGCACACAGTGATATGAGTGAGGCACCAGGTCAGACCCTGGGGTGAGAGTGCGGCAGGATCCTGGAACACACGCCTCGCACACAGTTATATGAGTGAGGCACCAGGTCAGACCCTGGGGCGAGAGTGCGGCAGGATCCTGGAACACACACAATGATATGAGTGAGGCACCAGGTCAGACCCTGGGGCGATAGTGCGGCAGGATCCTGGAACACACCCCGTACACACAGTGATATGAGTGAGGCACCAGGTCAGACCCCGGGGCGCGATTGCAGCAGGATTCTGGAACACACGCCTCACACACAGTGATAGAGTGAGGCACCAGGTCAGACCCTGGGGCGAGAGTGCGGCAGGATCCTGGAACACACGCCTCACACACAGTGATATGAGTGAGGCACCAAGTCAGACCCCGGGGCGAGAGTGCGGCAGGATCCTGGAACACACCCCGCACACACAGTGATATGAGTGAGGCACCGGGTCAGACCCTGGGGCGAGAGTGCGGCAGGATTCTGGAACACACGCCTCACACACAGTGATATGAGTGAGGCACCAGGTCAGACCCTGGGGCGAGAGTGCGGCAGGATTCTGGAACACAGGCCTCACACACAGTGATGTGAGTGAGGCACCAGGTCAGACCCTGGGGCGAGAGTGCGGCAGGATCCTGGAACACACGCCTCACACACAGTGTTGTGAGTGAGGCACCAGGTCAGACCCTGGGGCGAGAGTGCGGCAGGATCCTGGAACACACGCCTCACACACAGTGATATGAGTGAGGAATCCGGTCAGACCCTGGAGTGAGAGTGCGGCAGTATCCTGGAACACACCCCGCACACACAGTGATATGAGTGAGGCACCAGGTCAGACCCTGGGGCGAGAGTGCGGCAGGATCCTGGAACACACCCCGCACACACAGTGATATGAGTGAGGCACCAGGTCAGACCCTGGGGCGAGAGTGCGGCAGTATCCTGGAACACACCCCGCACACACAGTGATATGAGTGAGGCACCAGGTCAGACCCTGGGGCGAGAGTGCGGCAGGATCCTGGAACACACCCCGCACACACTGTTATATGAGTGAGGCACCAGGTCAGACCCTGGGGCGAGAGTGCGGCAGGTTCCTGGAACACACCCCGCACACACAGTGATATGAGTGAGGCACCAGGTCAGAACCTAGGGGGAGAGTGCGGCAGGATCCTGGAACACACCCCGCACACACAGTGATATGAGTGAGGCACCAGGTCAGACCCTGGGATGAGAGTGCGGCAGGATCCTGGAACACACGCCTCGCACACAGTGATATGAGTGAGGCACCAGGTCAGACCCTGGGGTGAGAGTGCGGCAGGATCCTGGAACACACGCCTCGCACACAGTTATATGAGTGAGGCACCAGGTCAGACCCTGGGGCGAGAGTGTGGCAGGATCCTGGAACACACACAATGATATGAGTGAGGCACCAGGTCAGACCCTGGGGCGATAGTGCGGCAGGATCCTGGAACACACCCCGTACACACAGTGATATGAGTGAGGCACCAGGTCAGACCCCGGGGCGTGATTGCAGCAGGATTCTGGAACACACGCCTCACACACAGTGATATGAGTGAGGCACCAGGTCAGACCCTGGGGCGAGAGTGCGGCAGGATCCTGGAACACACGCCTCACACACAGTGATATGAGTGAGGCACCAAGTCAGACCCCGGGGCGAGAGTGCGTCAGGATCCTGGAACACACCCTGCACACACAGTGATATGAGTGAGGCACCAGGTCAAACCCTGGGGCGAGAGTGCGGCAGGATTCTGGAACACACGCCTCACACACAGTGATATGAGTGAGGCACCAGGTCAGACCCTGGGGCGAGAGTGCGGCAGGATCCTGGAACACACCCCGCACACACAGTGATATGAGTGAGGCACCAGGTCAGACCCTAAGGGGAGAGTGCAGCTGGATCCTGGAACACACCCCGCACACACAGTGATATGAGTGAGGCACCAGGTCAGACCCTGGGGCGAGAGTGCGGCAGGATTCTGGAACACACGCCTCACACACAGTGATATGAGTGAGGCACCAGGTCAGACCCTGGGGCGAGAGTGTGGCAGGATTCTGGAACACACGCCTCACACACAGTGATATGAGTGAGGCACCAGGTCAGACCCTGGGGCGAGAGTGCGGCAGGATCCTAGAACACACGCCTCAAACACAGTGATATGAGTGAGGCACCAAGTCAGACCCTAGGGTGAGAGTGCGCCAGTATCCTGGAACACACGCTTCACACACAGTGATATGAGTGAGGCACCAAGTCAGACCCCGGGGCGAGAGTGCATCAGGATCCTGGAACACACCCCGCACACACAGTGATATGAGTGAGGCACCAGGTCAAACCCTGGGGCGAGAGTGCGGCAGGATTCTGGAACACACGCCTCACACACAGTGATATGAGTGAGGCACCAGCTCAGACCCTGGGGCGAGAGTGCGGCAGGATCCTGGAACACACCCCGCACACACAGTGATATGAGTGAGGCACCAGGTCAGACCCTGGGGCGAGAGTGCAGCAGGACCCTGGAACACACCCCGCACACACAGTGATATGAGTGAGGCACCAGGTCAGACCCTGGGGCGAGAGTGCGTCAGGATCCTGGAACACACCCCACACACACAGTGATATAAGTGAGGCACCAGGTCAGACCCTGGGGCGAGAGTGCGGCAGGATCCTGGAACATACCCCATACACAGTGATAAGAGTGAGGCACCAGGTCAGACCCTGGGGCGAGAGTGCGGCAGGATCCTGGAACACACGCCTCAAACACAGTGATATGAGTGAGGCACCAGGTCAGACCCTGAGGTGATAGTGCGCCAGGATCCTGGAACACACGCCTCAAACACAGTGATATGAGTGAGGCACCAAGTCAGACCCTAGGGTGAGAGTGCGCCAGTATCCTGGAACACACGCTTCACACACAGTGATATGAGTGAGGCACCAAGTCAGACCCCGGGGCGAGAGTGCATCAGGATCCTGGAACACACCCCGCACACACAGTGATATGAGTGAGGCACCAGGTCAAACCCTGGGGCGAGAGTGCGGCAGGATTCTGGAACACACGCCTCACACACAGTGATATGAGTGAGGCACCAGCTCAGACCCTGGGGCGAGAGTGCGGCAGGATCCTGGAACACACCCCGCACACACAGTGATATGAGTGAGGCACCAGGTCAGACCCTGGGGCGAGAGTGCAGCAGGACCCTGGAACACACCCCGCACACACAGTGATATGAGTGAGGCACCAGGTCAGACCCTGGGGCGAGAGTGCGTCAGGATCCTGGAACACACCCCACACACACAGTGATATAAGTGAGGCACCAGGTCAGACCCTGGGGCGAGAGTGCGGCAGGATCCTGGAACATACCCCATACACAGTGATAAGAGTGAGGCACCAGGTCAGACCCTGGGGCGAGAGTGCGGCAGGATCCTGGAACACACGCCTCAAACACAGTGATATGAGTGAGGCACCAGGTCAGACCCTGAGGTGATAGTGCGCCAGGATCCTGGAACACACGCCTCACACACAGTGATATGAGTGAGGCACCAAGTCAGACCCCGGGGCGAGAGTGCGGCAGGATCCTGGAACACACCCCGCACACACAGTGATATGAGTGAGGCACCAGGTCAGACCCTGGGGCGAGAGTGCGGCAGGATTCTGGAACACACCCCGCACACACAGTGATATGAGTGAGGCACCAGGTCAGACTCTGGGGCGAGAGTGCGGCAGGATCCTGGAACACACCCCCCACACACAGTGATATGAGTGAGGCACCAGGTCAGACCCTGGGGCGAGAGTGCGGCAGGATCCTGGAACACACCCCGCACACACAGTGATATGAGTGAGGCACCGGGTCAGACCCTGGGGCGAGAGTGCGGCAGGATCCTGGAACACACCCCGCACACACAGTGATATGAGTGAGGCACCGGGTCAGACCCTGGGGCGAGAGTGCGGCAGGATTCTGGAACACACGCCTCACACACAGTGATATGAGTGAGGCACCAGGTCAGACCCTGGGGCGAGAGTGCGGCAGGATTCTGGAACACAGGCCTCACACACAGTGATGTGAGTGAGGCACCAGGTCAGACCCTGGGGCGAGAGTGCGGCAGGATCCTGGAACACACGCCTCACACACAGTGTTGTGAGTGAGGCACCAGGTCAGACCCTGGGGCGAGAGTGCGGCAGGATCCTGGAACACACGCCTCACACACAGTGATATGAGTGAGAAATCCGGTCAGACCCTGGAGTGAGAGTGCGGCAGTATCCTGGAACACACCCCGCACACACAGTGATATGAGTGAGGCACCAGGTCAGACCCTGGGGCGAGAGTGCGGCAGGATCCTGGAACACACCCCGCACACACAGTGATATGAGTGAGGCACCAGGTCAGACCCTGGGGCGAGAGTGCGGCAGTATCCTGGAACACACCCCGCACACACAGTGATATGAGTGAGGCACCAGGTCAGACCCTGGGGCGAGAGTGCGGCAGGATCCTGGAACACACCCCGCACACACTGTTATATGAGTGAGGCACCAGGTCAGACCCTGGGGCGAGAGTGCGGCAGGTTCCTGGAACACACCCCGCACACACAGTGATATGAGTGAGGCACCAGGTCAGAACCTGGGGCGAGAGTGCGGCAGGATCCTGGAACACACCCCGCACACACAGTGATATGAGTGAGGCACCAGGTCAGACCCTGGGATGAGAGTGCGGCAGGATCCTGGAACACACGCCTCGCACACAGTGATATGAGTGAGGCACCAGGTCAGACCCTGGGGTGAGAGTGCGGCAGGATCCTGGAACACACGCCTCGCACACAGTTATATGAGTGAGGCACCAGGTCAGACCCTGGGGCGAGAGTGCGGCAGGATCCTGGAACACACACAATGATATGAGTGAGGCACCAGGTCAGACCCTGGGGCGAGAGTGCGGCAGGATCCTGGAACACACCCCGCACACACAGTGATATGAGTGAGGCACCAGGTCAGACCCTGGGGCGAGAGTGCGGCAGGATCCTGGAACACACCCCGCACACACAGTGATATGAGTGAGGCACCAGGTCAGACCCTGGGGCGAGAGTGCGGCAGGATCCTGGAACACACGCCTCGCACACAGTTATATGAGTGAGGCACCAGGTCAGACCCTGGGGCGAGAGTGCGGCAGGATCCTGGAACACACCCCGCACACACAGTGATATGAGTGAGGTACCAGGTCAGACCCTGGGGCGAGAGTGCGGCAGGATCCTGGAACACACCCCGCACACACAGTGATATGAGTGAGGCACCAGGTCAGACCCTGGGTTGAGAGTGCGGCAGGATCCTGGAACACACGCCTCGCACACAGTGATATGAGTGAGGCACCAGGTCAGACCCTGGGGCGAGAGTGCGGCAGGATCCTGGAACACCCCCCACACACACAGTGATATGAGTGAGGCACCAGGTCAGACCCTGGGGCGAGAGTGCGGCAGGACCCTGGAACACACCCCGCACACACAGTGATATGAGTGAGGCACCAGGTCAGACCCTGGGGCGAGAGTGCGGCAGGATCCTGGAACACACCCCGTACAGACAATGATATGAGTGAGGCACCAGGTCAGACTCTGGGGTGAGAGTGCGGCAGGATCCTGGAACACACCCCGCACACACAGTGATATGAGTGAGGCACCAGGTCAGACCCTGGGGCGAGAGTGCGGCAGAATCCTGGAACATACCCCATACACAGTGATATGAGTGAGGCACCAGGTCAGACCCTGGGGCGAGAGTGCGGCAGGATCCTGGAACATACCCCATACACAGTGATAAGAGTGAGGCACCAGGTCAGACCTTGGGGCGAGAGTGCGGCAGGATCCTGGAACACACGCCTCAAACACAGTGATATGAGTGAGGCACCAGGTCAGACCCTGAGGTGATAGTGCGCCAGGATCCTGGAACACACGCCTCACACACAGTGATATGAGTGAGGCACCAAGTCAGACCCCGGGGCGAGAGTGCGGCAGGATCCTGGAACACACCCCGCACACACAGTGATATGAGTGAGGCACCAGGTCAGACCCTGGGGCGAGAGTGCGGCAGGATTCTGGAACACACCCCGCACACACAGTGATATGAGTGAGGCACCAGGTCAGACTCTGGGGCGAGAGTGCGGCAGGATCCTGGAACACACCCCACACACACAGTGATATGAGTGAGGCACCAGGTCAGACCCTGGGGCGAGAGTGCGGCAGGATCCTGGAACACACCCCGCACACACAGTGATATGAGTGAGGCACCAGGTCAGACCCTGGGGCGAGAGTGCGGCAGGATCCTGGAACACCCCCCGCACACACAGTGATATGAGTGAGGCACCAGGTCAGACCCTGGGGCGAGAGTGCGGCAGGATCCTGGAACACACCCCGCACACACAGTGATATGAGTGAGGCACCGGGTCAGACCCTGGGGCGAGAGTGCGGCAGGATCCTGGAACACACCCCGCACACACAGTGATATGAGTGAGGCACCGGGTAAGACCCTGGGGCGAGAGTGCGGCAGGATTCTGGAACACACGCCTCATACACAGTGATATGAGTGAGGCACCAGGTCAGACCCTGGGGCGAGAGTGCGGCAGGATTCTGGAACACAGGCCTCACACACAGTGATGTGAGTGAGGCACCAGGTCAGACCCTGGGGCGAGAGTGCGGCAGGATCCTGGAACACACGCCTCACACACAGTGTTGTGAGTGAGGCACCAGGTCAGACCCTGGGGCGAGAGTGCGGCAGGATCCTGGAACACACGCCTCACACACAGTGATATGAGTGAGGAATCCGGTCAGACCCTGGAGTGAGAGTGCGGCAGTATCCTGGAACACACCCCGCACACACAGTGATATGAGTGAGGCACCAGGTCAGACCCTGGGGCGAGAGTGCGGCAGGATCCTGGAACACACCCCGCACACACAGTGATATGAGTGAGGCACCAGGTCAGACCCTGGGGCGAGAGTGCGGCAGGATCCTGGAACACACGCCTCACACACAGTGATATGAGTGAGGCACCAGGTCAGACCCTGGGGCGAGAGTGCGGCAGGATCCTGGAACACACGCCTCACACACAGTGATATGAGTGAGGCACCAGGTCAGTCCCTGGGGCGAGAGTGCGGCAGGATCCTGGAACACACCCCGCACACACAGTGATATGAGTGAGGCACCAGGTCAGACCCTGGGGCGAGAGTGCGGCAGGATTCTGGAACACACCCCGCACACACAGTGATATGAGTGAGGCACCAGGTCAGACTCTGGGGCGAGAGTGCGGCAGGATCCTGGAACACACCCCGCACACACAGTGATATGAGTGAGGCACCAGGTCAGACCCTGGGGCGAGAGTGCGGCAGGATCCTGGAACACACCCCGCACACACAGTGATATGAGTGAGTCACCAGGTCAGACCCTGGGGCGAGAGTGCGGCAGGATCCTGGAACACCCCCCGCACACACAGTGATATGAGTGAGGCACCAGGTCAGACCCTGGGGCGAGAGTGCGGCAGGATCCTGGAACACACCCCGCACACACAGTGATATGAGTGAGGCACCGGGTCAGACCCTGGGGCGAGAGTGCGGCAGGATCCTGGAACACACCCCGCACACACAGTGATATGAGTGAGGCACCGGGTCAGACCCTGGGGCGAGAGTGCGGCAGTATTCTGGAACACACGCCTCACACACAGTGATATGAGTGAGGCACCAGGTCAGACCCTGGGGCGAGAGTGCGGCAGGATTCTGGAACACACGCCGCACACACAGTGATATGAGTGAGGCACCAGGTCAGACCCTGGGGCGATAGTGCGGCAGGATCCTGGAACACACCCCGTACACACAGTGATATGAGTGAGGCACCAGGTCAGACCCCGGGGCGCGATTGCAGCAGGATTCTGGAACACACGCCTCACACACAGTGATATGAGTGAGGCACCAGGTCAGACCCTGGGGCGAGAGTGCGGCAGGATCCTGGAACACACGCCTCACACACAGTGATATGAGTGAGGCACCAAGTCAGACCCCGGGGCGAGAGTGCGTCAGGATCCTGGAACACACCCTGCACACACAGTGATATGAGTGAGGCACCAGGTCAAACCCTGGGGCGAGAGTGCGGCAGGATTCTGGAACACACGCCTCACACACAGTGATATGAGTGAGGCACCAGGTCAGACCCTGGGGCGAGAGTGCGGCAGGATCCTGGAACACACCCCGCACACACAGTGATATGAGTGAGGCACCAGGTCAGACCCTAAGGGGAGAGTGCAGCTGGATCCTGGAACACACCCCGCACACACAGTGATATGAGTGAGGCACCAGGTCAGACCCTGGGGCGAGAGTGCGGCAGGATTCTGGAACACACGCCTCACACACAGTGATATGAGTGAGGCACCAGGTCAGACCCTGGGGCGAGAGTGTGGCAGGATTCTGGAACACACGCCTCACACACAGTGATATGAGTGAGGCACCAGGTCAGACCCTGGGGCGAGAGTGCGGCAGGATTCTGGAACACACGCCTCACACACAGTGATATGAGTGAGGCACCAGGTCAGACCCTGGGGCGAGAGTGCGGCAGTATCCTGGAACATACCCCATACACAGTGATATGAGTGAGGCACCAGGTCAGACCCTGGGGCGAGAGTGCGGCAGGATCCTAGAACACACGCCTCAAACACAGTGATATGAGTGAGGCACCAAGTCAGACCCTAGGGTGAGAGTGCGCCAGTATCCTGGAACACACGCTTCACACACAGTGATATGAGTGAGGCACCAAGTCAGACCCCGGGGCGAGAGTGCATCAGGATCCTGGAACACACCCCGCACACACAGTGATATGAGTGAGGCACCAGGTCAAACCCTGGGGCGAGAGTGCGGCAGGATTCTGGAACACACGCCTCACACACAGTGATATGAGTGAGGCACCAGCTCAGACCCTGGGGCGAGAGTGCGGCAGGATCCTGGAACACACCCCGCACACACAGTGATATGAGTGAGGCACCAGGTCAGACCCTGGGGCGAGAGTGCAGCAGGACCCTGGAACACACCCCGCACACACAGTGATATGAGTGAGGCACCAGGTCAGACCCTGGGGCGAGAGTGCGTCAGGATCCTGGAACACACCCCACACACACAGTGATATAAGTGAGGCACCAGGTCAGACCCTGGGGCGAGAGTGCGGCAGGATCCTGGAACATACCCCATACACAGTGATAAGAGTGAGGCACCAGGTCAGACCCTGGGGCGAGAGTGCGGCAGGATCCTGGAACACACGCCTCAAACACAGTGATATGAGTGAGGCACCAGGTCAGACCCTGAGGTGATAGTGCGCCAGGATCCTGGAACACACGCCTCACACACAGTGATATGAGTGAGGCACCAAGTCAGACCCCGGGGCGAGAGTGCGGCAGGATCCTGGAACACACCCCGCACACACAGTGATATGAGTGAGGCACCAGGTCAGACCCTGGGGCGAGAGTGCGGCAGGATTCTGGAACACACCCCGCACACACAGTGATATGAGTGAGGCACCAGGTCAGACTCTGGGGAGAGAGTGCGGCAGGATCCTGGAACACACCCCGCACACACAGTGATATGAGTGAGGCACCAGGTCAGACCCTGGGGCGAGAGTGCGGCAGGATCCTGGAACACACCCCGCACACACAGTGATATGAGTGAGGCACCAGGTCAGACCCTGGGGCGAGAGTGCGGCAGGATCCTGGAACACCCCCCGCACACACAGTGATATGAGTGAGGCACCAGGTCAGACCCTGGGGCGAGAGTACGGCAGGATCCTGGAACACACCCCGCACACACAGTGATATGAGTGAGGCACCGGGTCAGACCCTGGGGCGAGAGTGCAGCAGGATCCTGGAACACACCCCGCACACACAGTGATATGAGTGAGGCACCGGGTCAGACCCTGGGGCGAGAGTGCGGCAGGATTCTGGAACACACGCCTCACACACAGTGATATGAGTGAGGCACCAGGTCAGACCCTGGGGCGAGAGTGCGGCAGGATTCTGGAACACAGGCCTCACACACAGTGATGTGAGTGAGGCACCAGGTCAGACCCTGGGGCGAGAGTGCGGCAGGATCCTGGAACACACGCCTCACACACAGTGTTGTGAGTGAGGCACCAGGTCAGACCCTGGGGCGAGAGTGCGGCAGGATCCTGGAACACACGCCTCACACACAGTGATATGAGTGAGGAATCCGGTCAGACCCTGGAGTGAGAGTGCGGCAGTATCCTGGAACACACCCCGCACACACAGTGATATGAGTGAGGCACCAGGTCAGACCCTGGGGCGAGAGTGCGGCAGGATCCTGGAACACACCCCGCACACACAGTGATATGAGTGAGGCACCAGGTCAGACCCTGGGGCGAGAGTGCGGCAGTATCCTGGAACACACCCCGCACACACAGTGATATGAGTGAGGCACCAGGTCAGACCCTGGGGCGAGAGTGCGGCAGGATCCTGGAACACACCCCGCACACACTGTTATATGAGTGAGGCACCAGGTCAGACCCTGGGGCGAGAGTGCGGCAGGTTCCTGGAACACACCCCGCACACACAGTGATATGAGTGAGGCACCAGGTCAGAACCTGGGGCGAGAGTGCGGCAGGATCCTGGAACACACCCCGCACACACAGTGATATGAGTGAGGCACCAGGTCAGACCCTGGGATGAGAGTGCGGCAGGATCCTGGAACACACGCCTCGCACACAGTGATATGAGTGAGGCACCAGGTCAGACCCTGGGGTGAGAGTGCGGCAGGATCCTGGAACACACGCCTCGCACACAGTTATATGAGTGAGGCACCAGGTCAGACCCTGGGGCGAGAGTGCGGCAGGATCCTGGAACACACACAATGATATGAGTGAGGCACCAGGTCAGACCCTGGGGCGATAGTGCGGCAGGATCCTGGAACACACCCCGTACACACAGTGATATGAGTGAGGCACCAGGTCAGACCCCGGGGCGCGATTGCAGCAGGATTCTGGAACACACGCCTCACACACAGTGATAGAGTGAGGCACCAGGTCAGACCCTGGGGCGAGAGTGCGGCAGGATCCTGGAACACACGCCTCACACACAGTGATATGAGTGAGGCACCAAGTCAGACCCCGGGGCGAGAGTGCGGCAGGATCCTGGAACACACCCCGCACACACAGTGATATGAGTGAGGCACCGGGTCAGACCCTGGGGCGAGAGTGCGGCAGGATTCTGGAACACACGCCTCACACACAGTGATATGAGTGAGGCACCAGGTCAGACCCTGGGGCGAGAGTGCGGCAGGATTCTGGAACACAGGCCTCACACACAGTGATGTGAGTGAGGCACCAGGTCAGACCCTGGGGCGAGAGTGCGGCAGGATCCTGGAACACACGCCTCACACACAGTGTTGTGAGTGAGGCACCAGGTCAGACCCTGGGGCGAGAGTGCGGCAGGATCCTGGAACACACGCCTCACACACAGTGATATGAGTGAGGAATCCGGTCAGACCCTGGAGTGAGAGTGCGGCAGTATCCTGGAACACACCCCGCACACACAGTGATATGAGTGAGGCACCAGGTCAGACCCTGGGGCGAGAGTGCGGCAGGATCCTGGAACACACCCCGCACACACAGTGATATGAGTGAGGCACCAGGTCAGACCCTGGGGCGAGAGTGCGGCAGTATCCTGGAACACACCCCGCACACACAGTGATATGAGTGAGGCACCAGGTCAGACCCTGGGGCGAGAGTGCGGCAGGATCCTGGAACACACCCCGCACACACTGTTATATGAGTGAGGCACCAGGTCAGACCCTGGGGCGAGAGTGCGGCAGGTTCCTGGAACACACCCCGCACACACAGTGATATGAGTGAGGCACCAGGTCAGAACCTAGGGGGAGAGTGCGGCAGGATCCTGGAACACACCCCGCACACACAGTGATATGAGTGAGGCACCAGGTCAGACCCTGGGATGAGAGTGCGGCAGGATCCTGGAACACACGCCTCGCACACAGTGATATGAGTGAGGCACCAGGTCAGACCCTGGGGTGAGAGTGCGGCAGGATCCTGGAACACACGCCTCGCACACAGTTATATGAGTGAGGCACCAGGTCAGACCCTGGGGCGAGAGTGCGGCAGGATCCTGGAACACACACAATGATATGAGTGAGGCACCAGGTCAGACCCTGGGGCGATAGTGCGGCAGGATCCTGGAACACACCCCGTACACACAGTGATATGAGTGAGGCACCAGGTCAGACCCCGGGGCGTGATTGCAGCAGGATTCTGGAACACACGCCTCACACACAGTGATATGAGTGAGGCACCAGGTCAGACCCTGGGGCGAGAGTGCGGCAGGATCCTGGAACACACGCCTCACACACAGTGATATGAGTGAGGCACCAAGTCAGACCCCGGGGCGAGAGTGCGTCAGGATCCTGGAACACACCCTGCACACACAGTGATATGAGTGAGGCACCAGGTCAAACCCTGGGGCGAGAGTGCGGCAGGATTCTGGAACACACGCCTCACACACAGTGATATGAGTGAGGCACCAGGTCAGACCCTGGGGCGAGAGTGCGGCAGGATCCTGGAACACACCCCGCACACACAGTGATATGAGTGAGGCACCAGGTCAGACCCTAAGGGGAGAGTGCAGCTGGATCCTGGAACACACCCCGCACACACAGTGATATGAGTGAGGCACCAGGTCAGACCCTGGGGCGAGAGTGCGGCAGGATTCTGGAACACACGCCTCACACACAGTGATATGAGTGAGGCACCAGGTCAGACCCTGGGGCGAGAGTGTGGCAGGATTCTGGAACACACGCCTCACACACAGTGATATGAGTGAGGCACCAGGTCAGACCCTGGGGCGAGAGTGCGGCAGGATCCTAGAACACACGCCTCAAACACAGTGATATGAGTGAGGCACCAAGTCAGACCCTAGGGTGAGAGTGCGCCAGTATCCTGGAACACACGCTTCACACACAGTGATATGAGTGAGGCACCAAGTCAGACCCCGGGGCGAGAGTGCATCAGGATCCTGGAACACACCCCGCACACACAGTGATATGAGTGAGGCACCAGGTCAAACCCTGGGGCGAGAGTGCGGCAGGATTCTGGAACACACGCCTCACACACAGTGATATGAGTGAGGCACCAGCTCAGACCCTGGGGCGAGAGTGCGGCAGGATCCTGGAACACACCCCGCACACACAGTGATATGAGTGAGGCACCAGGTCAGACCCTGGGGCGAGAGTGCAGCAGGACCCTGGAACACACCCCGCACACACAGTGATATGAGTGAGGCACCAGGTCAGACCCTGGGGCGAGAGTGCGTCAGGATCCTGGAACACACCCCACACACACAGTGATATAAGTGAGGCACCAGGTCAGACCCTGGGGCGAGAGTGCGGCAGGATCCTGGAACATACCCCATACACAGTGATAAGAGTGAGGCACCAGGTCAGACCCTGGGGCGAGAGTGCGGCAGGATCCTGGAACACACGCCTCAAACACAGTGATATGAGTGAGGCACCAGGTCAGACCCTGAGGTGATAGTGCGCCAGGATCCTGGAACACACGCCTCAAACACAGTGATATGAGTGAGGCACCAAGTCAGACCCTAGGGTGAGAGTGCGCCAGTATCCTGGAACACACGCTTCACACACAGTGATATGAGTGAGGCACCAAGTCAGACCCCGGGGCGAGAGTGCATCAGGATCCTGGAACACACCCCGCACACACAGTGATATGAGTGAGGCACCAGGTCAAACCCTGGGGCGAGAGTGCGGCAGGATTCTGGAACACACGCCTCACACACAGTGATATGAGTGAGGCACCAGCTCAGACCCTGGGGCGAGAGTGCGGCAGGATCCTGGAACACACCCCGCACACACAGTGATATGAGTGAGGCACCAGGTCAGACCCTGGGGCGAGAGTGCAGCAGGACCCTGGAACACACCCCGCACACACAGTGATATGAGTGAGGCACCAGGTCAGACCCTGGGGCGAGAGTGCGTCAGGATCCTGGAACACACCCCACACACACAGTGATATAAGTGAGGCACCAGGTCAGACCCTGGGGCGAGAGTGCGGCAGGATCCTGGAACATACCCCATACACAGTGATAAGAGTGAGGCACCAGGTCAGACCCTGGGGCGAGAGTGCGGCAGGATCCTGGAACACACGCCTCAAACACAGTGATATGAGTGAGGCACCAGGTCAGACCCTGAGGTGATAGTGCGCCAGGATCCTGGAACACACGCCTCACACACAGTGATATGAGTGAGGCACCAAGTCAGACCCCGGGGCGAGAGTGCGGCAGGATCCTGGAACACACCCCGCACACACAGTGATATGAGTGAGGCACCAGGTCAGACCCTGGGGCGAGAGTGCGGCAGGATTCTGGAACACACCCCGCACACACAGTGATATGAGTGAGGCACCAGGTCAGACTCTGGGGCGAGAGTGCGGCAGGATCCTGGAACACACCCCGCACACACAGTGATATGAGTGAGGCACCAGGTCAGACCCTGGGGCGAGAGTGCGGCAGGATCCTGGAACACACCCCGCACACACAGTGATATGAGTGAGGCACCGGGTCAGACCCTGGGGCGAGAGTGCGGCAGGATCCTGGAACACACCCCGCACACACAGTGATATGAGTGAGGCACCGGGTCAGACCCTGGGGCGAGAGTGCGGCAGGATTCTGGAACACACGCCTCACACACAGTGATATGAGTGAGGCACCAGGTCAGACCCTGGGGCGAGAGTGCGGCAGGATTCTGGAACACAGGCCTCACACACAGTGATGTGAGTGAGGCACCAGGTCAGACCCTGGGGCGAGAGTGCGGCAGGATCCTGGAACACACGCCTCACACACAGTGTTGTGAGTGAGGCACCAGGTCAGACCCTGGGGCGAGAGTGCGGCAGGATCCTGGAACACACGCCTCACACACAGTGATATGAGTGAGAAATCCGGTCAGACCCTGGAGTGAGAGTGCGGCAGTATCCTGGAACACACCCCGCACACACAGTGATATGAGTGAGGCACCAGGTCAGACCCTGGGGCGAGAGTGCGGCAGGATCCTGGAACACACCCCGCACACACAGTGATATGAGTGAGGCACCAGGTCAGACCCTGGGGCGAGAGTGCGGCAGTATCCTGGAACACACCCCGCACACACAGTGATATGAGTGAGGCACCAGGTCAGACCCTGGGGCGAGAGTGCGGCAGGATCCTGGAACACACCCCGCACACACTGTTATATGAGTGAGGCACCAGGTCAGACCCTGGGGCGAGAGTGCGGCAGGTTCCTGGAACACACCCCGCACACACAGTGATATGAGTGAGGCACCAGGTCAGAACCTGGGGCGAGAGTGCGGCAGGATCCTGGAACACACCCCGCACACACAGTGATATGAGTGAGGCACCAGGTCAGACCCTGGGATGAGAGTGCGGCAGGATCCTGGAACACACGCCTCGCACACAGTGATATGAGTGAGGCACCAGGTCAGACCCTGGGGTGAGAGTGCGGCAGGATCCTGGAACACACGCCTCGCACACAGTTATATGAGTGAGGCACCAGGTCAGACCCTGGGGCGAGAGTGCGGCAGGATCCTGGAACACACACAATGATATGAGTGAGGCACCAGGTCAGACCCTGGGGCGAGAGTGCGGCAGGATCCTGGAACACACCCCGCACACACAGTGATATGAGTGAGGCACCAGGTCAGACCCTGGGGCGAGAGTGCGGCAGGATCCTGGAACACACCCCGCACACACAGTGATATGAGTGAGGCACCAGGTCAGACCCTGGGGCGAGAGTGCGGCAGGATCCTGGAACACACGCCTCGCACACAGTTATATGAGTGAGGCACCAGGTCAGACCCTGGGGCGAGAGTGCGGCAGGATCCTGGAACACACCCCGCACACACAGTGATATGAGTGAGGTACCAGGTCAGACCCTGGGGCGAGAGTGCGGCAGGATCCTGGAACACACCCCGCACACACAGTGATATGAGTGAGGCACCAGGTCAGACCCTGGGTTGAGAGTGCGGCAGGATCCTGGAACACACGCCTCGCACACAGTGATATGAGTGAGGCACCAGGTCAGACCCTGGGGCGAGAGTGCGGCAGGATCCTGGAACACCCCCCACACACACAGTGATATGAGTGAGGCACCAGGTCAGACCCTGGGGCGAGAGTGCGGCAGGACCCTGGAACACACCCCGCACACACAGTGATATGAGTGAGGCACCAGGTCAGACCCTGGGGCGAGAGTGCGGCAGGATCCTGGAACACACCCCGTACAGACAATGATATGAGTGAGGCACCAGGTCAGACTCTGGGGTGAGAGTGCGGCAGGATCCTGGAACACACCCCGCACACACAGTGATATGAGTGAGGCACCAGGTCAGACCCTGGGGCGAGAGTGCGGCAGAATCCTGGAACATACCCCATACACAGTGATATGAGTGAGGCACCAGGTCAGACCCTGGGGCGAGAGTGCGGCAGGATCCTGGAACATACCCCATACACAGTGATAAGAGTGAGGCACCAGGTCAGACCTTGGGGCGAGAGTGCGGCAGGATCCTGGAACACACGCCTCAAACACAGTGATATGAGTGAGGCACCAGGTCAGACCCTGAGGTGATAGTGCGCCAGGATCCTGGAACACACGCCTCACACACAGTGATATGAGTGAGGCACCAAGTCAGACCCCGGGGCGAGAGTGCGGCAGGATCCTGGAACACACCCCGCACACACAGTGATATGAGTGAGGCACCAGGTCAGACCCTGGGGCGAGAGTGCGGCAGGATTCTGGAACACACCCCGCACACACAGTGATATGAGTGAGGCACCAGGTCAGACTCTGGGGCGAGAGTGCGGCAGGATCCTGGAACACACCCCACACACACAGTGATATGAGTGAGGCACCAGGTCAGACCCTGGGGCGAGAGTGCGGCAGGATCCTGGAACACACCCCGCACACACAGTGATATGAGTGAGGCACCAGGTCAGACCCTGGGGCGAGAGTGCGGCAGGATCCTGGAACACCCCCCGCACACACAGTGATATGAGTGAGGCACCAGGTCAGACCCTGGGGCGAGAGTGCGGCAGGATCCTGGAACACACACAATGATATGAGTGAGGCACCAGGTCAGACCCTGGGGCGAGAGTGCGGCAGGATCCTGGAACACACCCCGCACACACAGTGATATGAGTGAGGCACCAGGTCAGACCCTGGGGCGAGAGTGCGGCAGGATCCTGGAACACACCCCGCACACACAGTGATATGAGTGAGGCACCAGGTCAGACCCTGGGGCGAGAGTGCGGCAGGATCCTGGAACACACGCCTCGCACACAGTTATATGAGTGAGGCACCAGGTCAGACCCTGGGGCGAGAGTGCGGCAGGATCCTGGAACACACCCCGCACACACAGTGATATGAGTGAGGTACCAGGTCAGACCCTGGGGTGAGAGTGCGGCAGGATCCTGGAACACACCCCGCACACACAGTGATATGAGTGAGGCACCAGGTCAGACCCTGGGTTGAGAGTGCGGCAGGATCCTGGAACACACGCCTCGCACACAGTGATATGAGTGAGGCACCAGGTCAGACCCTGGGGCGAGAGTGCG
Organism: Pseudophryne corroboree; assembly: GCF_028390025.1. NCBI lineage: Eukaryota > Metazoa > Chordata > Amphibia > Anura > Myobatrachidae > Pseudophryne > Pseudophryne corroboree. Next base: position 4,824,921 of record NC_086449.1, on the reverse strand, counting down.
GCAGGATCCTGGAACACCCCCCGCACACACAGTGATATGAGTGAGGCACCAGGTCAGACCCTGGGGCGAGAGTGCGGCAGGATCCTGGAACACACCCCGCACACACAGTGATATGAGTGAGGCACCAGGTCAGACCCTGGGGCGAGAGTGCGGCAGGACCCTGGAACACACCCCGCACACACAGTGATATGAGTGAGGCACCAGGTCAGACCCTGGGGCGAGAGTGCGGCAGGATCCTGGAACACACCCCGTACAGACAATGATATGAGTGAGGCACCAGGTCAGACTCTGGGGTGAGAGTGCGGCAGGATCCTGGAACACACCCCGCACACACAGTGATATGAGTGAGGCACCAGGTCAGACCCTGGGGCGAGAGTGCGGCAGAATCCTGGAACATACCCCATACACAGTGATATGAGTGAGGCACCAGGTCAGACCCTGGGGCGAGAGTGCGGCAGGATCCTGGAACATACCCCATACACAGTGATAAGAGTGAGGCACCAGGTCAGACCTTGGGGCGAGAGTGCGGCAGGATCCTGGAACACACGCCTCAAACACAGTGATATGAGTGAGGCACCAGGTCAGACCCTGAGGTGATAGTGCGCCAGGATCCTGGAACACACGCCTCACACACAGTGATATGAGTGAGGCACCAAGTCAGACCCCGGGGCGAGAGTGCGGCAGGATCCTGGAACACACCCCGCACACACAGTGATATGAGTGAGGCACCAGGTCAGACCCTGGGGCGAGAGTGCGGCAGGATTCTGGAACACACCCCGCACACACAGTGATATGAGTGAGGCACCAGGTCAGACTCTGGGGCGAGAGTGCGGCAGGATCCTGGAACACACCCCACACACACAGTGATATGAGTGAGGCACCAGGTCAGACCCTGGGGCGAGAGTGCGGCAGGATCCTGGAACACACCCCGCACACACAGTGATATGAGTGAGGCACCAGGTCAGACCCTGGGGCGAGAGTGCGGCAGGATCCTGGAACACCCCCAGCACACACAGTGATATGAGTGAGGCACCAGGTCAGACCCTGGGGCGAGAGTGCGGCAGGATCCTGGAACACACCCCGCACACACAGTGATATGAGTGAGGCACCGGGTCAGACCCTGGGGCGAGAGTGCGGCAGGATCCTGGAACACACCCCGCACACACAGTGATATGAGTGAGGCACCGGGTAAGACCCTGGGGCGAGAGTGCGGCAGGATTCTGGAACACACGCCTCATACACAGTGATATGAGTGAGGCACCAGGTCAGACCCTGGGGCGAGAGTGCGGCAGGATTCTGGAACACAGGCCTCACACACAGTGATGTGAGTGAGGCACCAGGTCAGACCCTGGGGCGAGAGTGCGGCAGGATCCTGGAACACACGCCTCACACACAGTGTTGTGAGTGAGGCACCAGGTCAGACCCTGGGGCGAGAGTGCGGCAGGATCCTGGAACACACGCCTCACACACAGTGATATGAGTGAGGAATCCGGTCAGACCCTGGAGTGAGAGTGCGGCAGTATCCTGGAACACACCCCGCACACACAGTGATATGAGTGAGGCACCAGGTCAGACCCTGGGGCGAGAGTGCGGCAGGATCCTGGAACACACCCCGCACACACAGTGATATGAGTGAGGCACCAGGTCAGACCCTGGGGCGAGAGTGCGGCAGGATCCTGGAACACACGCCTCACACACAGTGATATGAGTGAGGCACCAGGTCAGACCCTGGGGCGAGAGTGCGGCAGGATCCTGGAACACACGCCTCACACACAGTGATATGAGTGAGGCACCAGGTCAGTCCCTGGGGCGAGAGTGCGGCAGGATCCTGGAACACACCCCGCACACACAGTGATATGAGTGAGGCACCAGGTCAGACCCTGGGGCGAGAGTGCGGCAGGATTCTGGAACACACCCCGCACACACAGTGATATGAGTGAGGCACCAGGTCAGACTCTGGGGCGAGAGTGCGGCAGGATCCTGGAACACACCCCGCACACACAGTGATATGAGTGAGGCACCAGGTCAGACCCTGGGGCGAGAGTGCGGCAGGATCCTGGAACACACCCCGCACACACAGTGATATGAGTGAGTCACCAGGTCAGACCCTGGGGCGAGAGTGCGGCAGGATCCTGGAACACCCCCCGCACACACAGTGATATGAGTGAGGCACCAGGTCAGACCCTGGGGCGAGAGTGCGGCAGGATCCTGGAACACACCCCGCACACACAGTGATATGAGTGAGGCACCGGGTCAGACCCTGGGGCGAGAGTGCGGCAGGATCCTGGAACACACCCCGCACACACAGTGATATGAGTGAGGCACCGGGTCAGACCCTGGGGCGAGAGTGCGGCAGTATTCTGGAACACACGCCTCACACACAGTGATATGAGTGAGGCACCAGGTCAGACCCTGGGGCGAGAGTGCGGCAGGATTCTGGAACACACGCCGCACACACAGTGATATGAGTGAGGCACCAGGTCAGACCCTGGGGCGATAGTGCGGCAGGATCCTGGAACACACCCCGTACACACAGTGATATGAGTGAGGCACCAGGTCAGACCCCGGGGCGCGATTGCAGCAGGATTCTGGAACACACGCCTCACACACAGTGATATGAGTGAGGCACCAGGTCAGACCCTGGGGCGAGAGTGCGGCAGGATCCTGGAACACACGCCTCACACACAGTGATATGAGTGAGGCACCAAGTCAGACCCCGGGGCGAGAGTGCGTCAGGATCCTGGAACACACCCTGCACACACAGTGATATGAGTGAGGCACCAGGTCAAACCCTGGGGCGAGAGTGCGGCAGGATTCTGGAACACACGCCTCACACACAGTGATATGAGTGAGGCACCAGGTCAGACCCTGGGGCGAGAGTGCGGCAGGATCCTGGAACACACCCCGCACACACAGTGATATGAGTGAGGCACCAGGTCAGACCCTAAGGGGAGAGTGCAGCTGGATCCTGGAACACACCCCGCACACACAGTGATATGAGTGAGGCACCAGGTCAGACCCTGGGGCGAGAGTGCGGCAGGATTCTGGAACACACGCCTCACACACAGTGATATGAGTGAGGCACCAGGTCAGACCCTGGGGCGAGAGTGTGGCAGGATTCTGGAACACACGCCTCACACACAGTGATATGAGTGAGGCACCAGGTCAGACCCTGGGGCGAGAGTGCGGCAGGATTCTGGAACACACGCCTCACACACAGTGATATGAGTGAGGCACCAGGTCAGACCCTGGGGCGAGAGTGCGGCAGTATCCTGGAACATACCCCATACACAGTGATATGAGTGAGGCACCAGGTCAGACCCTGGGGCGAGAGTGCGGCAGGATCCTAGAACACACGCCTCAAACACAGTGATATGAGTGAGGCACCAAGTCAGACCCTAGGGTGAGAGTGCGCCAGTATCCTGGAACACACGCTTCACACACAGTGATATGAGTGAGGCACCAAGTCAGACCCCGGGGCGAGAGTGCATCAGGATCCTGGAACACACCCCGCACACACAGTGATATGAGTGAGGCACCAGGTCAAACCCTGGGGCGAGAGTGCGGCAGGATTCTGGAACACACGCCTCACACACAGTGATATGAGTGAGGCACCAGCTCAGACCCTGGGGCGAGAGTGCGGCAGGATCCTGGAACACACCCCGCACACACAGTGATATGAGTGAGGCACCAGGTCAGACCCTGGGGCGAGAGTGCAGCAGGACCCTGGAACACACCCCGCACACACAGTGATATGAGTGAGGCACCAGGTCAGACCCTGGGGCGAGAGTGCGTCAGGATCCTGGAACACACCCCACACACACAGTGATATAAGTGAGGCACCAGGTCAGACCCTGGGGCGAGAGTGCGGCAGGATCCTGGAACATACCCCATACACAGTGATAAGAGTGAGGCACCAGGTCAGACCCTGGGGCGAGAGTGCGGCAGGATCCTGGAACACACGCCTCAAACACAGTGATATGAGTGAGGCACCAGGTCAGACCCTGAGGTGATAGTGCGGCAGGATCCTGGAACACACGCCTCACACACAGTGATATGAGTGAGGCACCAAGTCAGACCCCGGGGCGAGAGTGCGGCAGGATCCTGGAACACACCCCGCACACACAGTGATATGAGTGAGGCACCAGGTCAGACCCTGGGGCGAGAGTGCGGCAGGATTCTGGAACACACCCCGCACACACAGTGATATGAGTGAGGCACCAGGTCAGACTCTGGGGAGAGAGTGCGGCAGGATCCTGGAACACACCCCGCACACACAGTGATATGAGTGAGGCACCAGGTCAGACCCTGGGGCGAGAGTGCGGCAGGATCCTGGAACACACCCCGCACACACAGTGATATGAGTGAGGCACCAGGTCAGACCCTGGGGCGAGAGTGCGGCAGGATCCTGGAACACCCCCCGCACACACAGTGATATGAGTGAGGCACCAGGTCAGACCCTGGGGCGAGAGTACGGCAGGATCCTGGAACACACCCCGCACACACAGTGATATGAGTGAGGCACCGGGTCAGACCCTGGGGCGAGAGTGCGGCAGGATCCTGGAACACACCCCGCACACACAGTGATATGAGTGAGGCACCGGGTCAGACCCTGGGGCGAGAGTGCGGCAGGATTCTGGAACACACGCCTCACACACAGTGATATGAGTGAGGCACCAGGTCAGACCCTGGGGCGAGAGTGCGGCAGGATTCTGGAACACAGGCCTCACACACAGTGATGTGAGTGAGGCACCAGGTCAGACCCTGGGGCGAGAGTGCGGCAGGATCCAGGAACACACGCCTCACACACAGTGTTGTGAGTGAGGCACCAGGTCAGACCCTGGGGCGAGAGTGCGGCAGGATCCTGGAACACACGCCTCACACACAGTGATATGAGTGAGGAATCCGGTCAGACCCTGGAGTGAGAGTGCGGCAGTATCCTGGAACACACCCCGCACACACAGTGATATGAGTGAGGCACCAGGTCAGACCCTGGGGCGAGAGTGCGGCAGGATCCTGGAACACACCCCGCACACACAGTGATATGAGTGAGGCACCAGGTCAGACCCTGGGGCGAGAGTGCGGCAGTATCCTGGAACACACCCCGCGCACACACAGTGATATGAGTGAGGCACCAGGTCAGACCCTGGGGCGAGAGTGCGGCAGGATCCTGGAACACACCCCGCACACACTGTTATATGAGTGAGGCACCAGGTCAGACCCTGGGGCGAGAGTGCGGCAGGTTCCTGGAACACACCCCGCACACACAGTGATATGAGTGAGGCACCAGGTCAGAACCTGGGGCGAGAGTGCGGCAGGATCCTGGAACACACCCCGCACACACAGTGATATGAGTGAGGCACCAGGTCAGACCCTGGGATGAGAGTGCGGCAGGATCCTGGAACACACGCCTCGCACACAGTGATATGAGTGAGGCACCAGGTCAGACCCTGGGGTGAGAGTGCGGCAGGATCCTGGAACACACGCCTCGCACACAGTTATATGAGTGAGGCACCAGGTCAGACCCTGGGGCGAGAGTGCGGCAGGATCCTGGAACACACACAATGATATGAGTGAGGCACCAGGTCAGACCCTGGGGCGAGAGTGCGGCAGGATCCTGGAACACACCCCGCACACACAATGATATGAGTGAGGCACCAGGTCAGACCCTGGGCCGAGAGTGCGGCAGGATCCTGGAACACACCCCGCACACACAGTGATATGAGTGAGGCACCAGGTCAGACCCTGGGGCGAGAGTGCGGCAGGATCCTGGAACACACGCCTCGCACACAGTTATATGAGTGAGGCACCAGGTCAGACCCTGGGGCGAGAGTGCGGCAGGATCCTGGAACACACCCCGCACACACAGTGATATGAGTGAGGTACCAGGTCAGACCCTGGGGCGAGAGTGCGGCAGGATCCTGGAACACACCCCGCACACACAGTGATATGAGTGAGGCACCAGGTCAGACCCTGGGGCGAGAGTGCGGCAGGATCCTGGAACACACGCCTCGCACACAGTGATATGAGTGAGGCACCAGGTCAGACCCTGGGGCGAGAGTGCGGCAGGATCCTGGAACACCCCCCGCACACACAGTGATATGAGTGAGGCACCAGGTCAGACCCTGGGGCGAGAGTGCGGCAGGATCCTGGAACACACCCCGCACACACAGTGATATGAGTGAGGCACCAGGTCAGACCCTGGGGCGAGAGTGCGGCAGGACCCTGGAACACACCCCGCACACACAGTGATATGAGTAAGGCACCAGGTCAGACCCTGGGGCGAGAGTGCGGCAGGATCCTGGAACACACCCCGTACAGACAATGATATGAGTGAGGCACCAGGTCAGACTCTGGGGTGAGAGTGCGGCAGGATCCTGGAACACACCCCGCACACACAGTGATATGAGTGAGGCACCAGGTCAGACCCTGGGGCGAGAGTGCGGCAGAATCCTGGAACATACCCCATACACAGTGATATGAGTGAGGCACCAGGTCAGACCCTGGGGCGAGAGTGTGGCAGGATCCTGGAACACGCGCCTCACACACAGTGATATGAGTGAGGCACCAGGTCAGACCCTGGGGTGATAGTGCGCCAGGATCCTGGAACACACGCCTCACACACAGTGATATGAGTGAGGCACCAAGTCAGACCCCAGGGCGAGAGTGCGGCAGGATCCTGGAACACACTCCGCACACACAGTGATATGAGTGAGGCACCAGGTCAGACCCTGGGGCAAGAGTGCGGCAGGATTCTGGAACACACCCCGCACACACAGTGATATGAGTGAGGCACCAGGTCAGACTCTCGGGCGAGAGTGCGGCAGGATCCTGGAACACACCCCGCACACACAGTGATATGAGTGAGGCATCAGGTCAGACCCTGGGGCGAGAGTGCGGCAGGATCCTGGAACACACCCCGCACACACAGTGATATGAGTGAGGCACCAGGTCAGACCCTGGGGCGAGAGTGCGGCAGGATCCTGGAACACCCCCCGCACACACAGTGATATGAGTGAGGCACCAGGTCAGACCCTGGGGCGAGAGTGCGGCAGGATCCTGGAACACACCCCGCACACACAGTGATATGAGTAAGGCACCGGGTCAGACCCTGGGGCGAGAGTGCGGCAGGATTCTGGAACACACCCCGCACACACAGTGATATGAGTGAGTCACCGGGTCAGACCCTGGGGCGAGAGTTTGGCAGGATTCTGGAACACACGCCTCACACACAGTGATGTGAGTGAGGCACCAGGTCAGACCCTGGGGCGAGAGTGCGGCAGGATCCTGGAACACACGCCTCACACACAGTGTTGTGAGTGAGGCACCAGGTCAGACCCTGGGGCGAGAGTGCGGCAGGATCCTGGAACACACGCCTCACACACAGTGATATGAGTGAGGAATCCGGTCAGACCCTGGAGTGAGAGTGCGGCAGGATCCTGGAACACACCCCGCACACACAGTGATATGAGTGAGGCACCAGGTCAGACCCTGGGGCGAGAGTGCGGCAGTATCCTGGAACACACCCCGTACACACAGTGATATGAGTGAGGCACAAGGTCAGACTCTGGGGCGAGAGTGCGGCAGGATCCTGGAACACACCCCGCACACACAGTGATATGAGTGAGGCACCAGGTCAGACCCTGGGGCGAGAGTGCGGCAGTATCCTGGAACACACCCCGCACACACAGTGATATGAGTGAGGCACCAGGTCAGACCCTGGGGCGAGAGTGCGGCAGGATCCTGGAACACACCCCGCACACAGTGATATGAGTGAGGCACCAGGTCAGACCCTGGGGCGAGAGTGCGGCAGGATCTTGGAACACACCCCGCACACACTGTGATATGAGTGAGGCACCAGGTCAGACCCTGGGGCGAGAGTGCGGCAGGTTCCTGGAACACACCCCGCACACACAGTGATATGAGTGAGGCACCAGGTCAGACCCTGGGGCGAGAGTGCGGCAGGATCCTGGAACACACCCCGCACACACAGTGATATGAGTGAGGCACCAGGTCAGACCCTGGGGTGAGAGTGCGGCAGGATCCTGGAACACTCGCCTCGCACACAGTGATATGAGTGAGGCACCAGGTCAGACCCTGGGGTGAGAGTGCGGCAGGATCCTGGAACACACGCCTCGCACACAGTTATATGAGTGAGGCACCAGGTCAGACCCTGGGGCGAGAGTGCGGCAGGATCCTGGAACACACACAATGATATGAGTGAGGCACCAGGTCAGACCCTGGGGCGAGAGTGCGGCAGGATCCTGGAACACACCCCGCACACACAGTGATATGAGTGAGGCACCCGGTCAGACCCTGGGGCGAGAGTGCGGCAGGATCCTGGAACACCCCCCGCACACACAGTGATATGAGTGAGGCACCAGGTCAGACCCTGGGGCGAGAGTGCGGCAGGATCCTGGAACACACCCCGCACACACAGTGATATGAGTGAGGCACCGGGTCAGACACTGGGGCGAGAGTGCGGCAGGATCCTGGAACACACCCCGCACACACAGTGATATGAGTGAGGCACCGGGTCAGACCCTGGGGCGAGAGTGCGGCAGGATTCTGGAACACACACCTCACACACAGTGATATGAGTGAGGCACCAGGTCAGACCCTGGGGCGAGAGTTTGGCAGGATTCTGGAACACACGCCTCACACACAGTGATGTGAGTGAGGCACCAGGTCAGACCCTGGGGCGAGAGTGCGGCAGGATCCTGGAACACACGCCTCACACACAGTGATATGAGTGAGGCACCAGGTCAGACCCTGGGGCAAGAGTGCGGCAGGATCCTGGAACACACCCCGTACAGACAGTGATATGAGTGAGGCACCAGGTCAGACCGTGGGGTGAGAGTGCGGCAGGATCCTGGAACACACCCCGCACACACAGTGATATGAGTGAGGCACCAGGTCAGACCCTAGGGTGAGAGTGCGGCAGGATCCTGGAACACACCCCGCACACACAGTGATATGAGTGAGGCACCAGGTCAGACCCTGGGGCGAGAGTGCGGCAGGATCCTGGAACATACCCCATACACAGTGATATGAGTGAGGCACCAGGTCAGACCCTGGGGCGAGAGTGTGGCAGGATCCTGGAACACACGCCTCAAACACAGTGATATGAGTGAGGCACCAGGGCAGACCCTGGGGTGAGAGTGCGCCAGGATCCTGGAACACACGCCTCACACACAGTGATATGAGTGAGGCACCAAGTCAGACCCCGGGGCGAGAGTGCGTCAGGATCCTGGAACACACCCTGCACACACAGTGATATGAGTGAGGCACCAGGTCAAACCCTGGGGCGAGAATGCGGCAGGATTCTGGAACACACGCCTCGCACACAGTGATATGAGTGAGGCACCAGGTCAGACCCTGGGGCGAGAGTGCGGCAGGGTCCTGGAACACACCCCACACACACAGTGATATGAGTGAGGCACCAGG